>NC_081354.1:35708817-36008817 GCF_030684315.1 Stegostoma tigrinum | reverse complement strand
GAGGAAGATGCAATCAACTTACCAAAGGTTGCAGACATTGGAGAAGAATGATGAGGGATCATCCTTATCAAAGTCACATCAGATGTCATTTGTGGATTTGCTAGAGTCATATAGCAAGGGTGGAAACCTGATTGGATCCCTTCAAACCTACATTCTGGGGGGAAAATGGACACAGATTTGGGGTTTCATGAACTTTGGAGAGGAATGGGAGCTGGAATTGGATTGCCCATTTAAAGAATGAGGGCTCTACATTCTAATGGTTAACCATACAGATACATGTGTAATGTGCTTCTTCTGTCCTTCCCGTGACCCCAGTGCTTGAGATTGTCAACGCTGGGACTGAAAACAATCTTACCTGGGGAAGTGAAATCAGACTTGGGGCTGGCTTTTGTATTCTCCTGCTAGCAGGTTTGAAAGAAGGGCAACAGGGGAAGCAGGTTAAATCCAAAGGGTGATCTGCTACCGCTGAACTGCCTGCCCATTTCCACTGCAGTTTTATTGGGAGAGGAATAGGGCAGTGGCCTGGCACCTGCTGGCAAATTGAGATGATTAACAGCTTCAACTCACCACCACTGACAGGATAGACTCATGCCAAGTGGCCAGCCGAGCAGCTTTCCCTGCCCATGGTGATGTTGGGTTGGGAAGCATATATCAGAGGGCACCCCACTCCAGATTTCTCTTCTCCATAGCCTTTCAAACCCTGTGCTCCACCTCTCCCTCTCTTATACCCTTTCCCTATCCCAAAACACTAAAAAATTCCAGTCTTACACTGAATGCCTTCTCAAGCCTCAAGTACAATACCTGCAGTGGCCAGTGCTCATTTTGGCACTACCTGTATTAGAAAGCTGCCATGAGGAATGAAAATCTAACCTCCAGTCTGTTCGTAGCTAATTGGTTGTTTCACTGATGTTTTAGACAAGGTGGGGATTAGGGCCAGCAACCACTGCATCTTGAATAACTTAACCCTTGGCATTTTCACCAAATTCTTAGGAGTTTGTTTAAACTATATCACAGATACTATCAGGTGTAGAATTTATGAATCATGATAAGCTGTAAAGAGCAGGAACAACTTAATTTTATTTTCACTGTTATATGACATTTAGTTAAAATCCTTAACTAAATGCTGAGTGAGCTGCGGATGTACAGTGAGAGGACTGATGTTTGTGCTGGGGTTAGAGAAGATAGTTGTTTCTACAGCATAGTTAGGAAGCACTTTGCTGAGCACAAACCATGCAGCCAGGTGAATGATGATGAAACTGTGTCAGTATTTGCCATTATTATTCAGATGAAAATGAGAGCAGTTTTTGGAACGTATGTAAATGGAGTTAAACATGAAAATCTTGAAACAGCTGTCAATTATTTTACACTACTCTAGAGGGTTTACTGATGAGATGCCCCAGCTCCCACCTACCCAGAATGCAATCAGTGGGAAGTCTCTGAACTGACGAAATCTTCTGTTCTTAGTCTTGCTGCAAATATCCATGAAATTTCCACTTTGTTAAATGAGGTATAACTGGATTTTTTTTGGAATACTAAGTTCATATTGACATTTTTAATATCTTTGTGGGATAGGGGCATTGCTAGCAAGGCTAGTATTTGTTGTTTCTGTCTAATTAGTCTCAAACTGAATGTCTCATTTGGTCAATCCAGAGGGTAGTTAAGAGTCAATCACTTTACTGTGGATGTGTAGCCAAACCAGGTCAGGATGGTAGTTTACTTCCTTAAAGGATGTTAATTAACTAAACAGGTTTTTGCAACAATTATCAATAGCTTCGTGGTCACTGTTACTAAGACTAATTAATTGAATTTAAATTCCATTCTTACTGTCGTTAGATTTGAACCCATATCACCAGACCATTAGACTGACCCTCTGAATTGTTGTTCGACTGAATTTTAAGCAGCAGGACTGACCTTGAAACATAAATCAGGAGATAATGTGGACAAGTGAATCAGGCATTGCATTAATCAAAAGTGACTTTGATTTGACTTTCCTAAACTACAGGAAAATTTATCAATCAAGGTAGCCTCAAGGAAGAATTTATGAAGTGAATTTACAGAGCGGTTTCCTACAACAATATGTTGTGGATCCAACTAGGGATCATGCTATTTTTGATCTGATATTTCGTAATGAAGTAGGTTAATCAGAGTCCAGAGTAAAAGATCGCCAGTGACCATAACATAGAAGAATTAAGTATTCTGTTTGAGAAGGAGAAATTTGGTCACTAACAACTGACCTAAACAAAAATAAGGGCAACTTCAAAGGAATTAAGGTAATTACAAATGAATGAGGAGTGGATTGGTGAAGGGGTTTAGCAACAAAAACAGTTGAGGCAAATGTTTAAGAAAATTGTTGGTGACTCGCAACAAAGGTATATCCCAATAAGAAAGAAGTATTCTGGGAAGAAGATATGCCAACCAGTGAAGTTTTAAAAACCAACAAAAGATTACCCCAAAAAAGGAAACAAATAACATTTCAGAACAAATTTACATCTAGTATGAAGACAGACAGTAAGAGCCTCTTCTTGAAACAAGAATCCTTCAATTCTGTAAAGTGCTGGAGAGCTGGAAAATTGCCAATATAATGCCTCTATTCAAAGCGGGAAGGAAATAATAAAAAGTAACTTATAGGCCAGTTAGTTTAACATCCATATTGGAAAAACAATAAATTATGTAATAGCAGAGTATTTATCAAACATTATATAATCTTAGATACTGCATCTAAGGAAAGAATATGCTGGCATTGGTAGCAGCTCATTGAAGGTTGATCCTGGCTATAGAGGTGAGGTTAGGTAGGTTTGGGCTTGTATTCATAGAACATAGAATATAGAACATTACAGCACAGTACAGGCTCTTCGGCCCTTGATGTTGTGCCGACCTGTCATAGCAATCTGAAGCCCATCTAACCTACACTATTCCATGTACATCCATATGCTTGTCCAATGATGACTTAAATGTACCTAAAGTTGGCGAATCTGCTACCGTTGCAGGCAAAGCTTTCCATTCCCTTACTACTCTCTGAGTAAAGAAACTACCTCTGACATCTGTCCTATATCTCTCACCCCTCAATTTAAAGCTGTGCTCGCCGTCACCATCCTAGGAAAAAGGCTCTCCCTGTCCACCCTATTCTAACCCTCTGATTATTTTATTGGAGGTTAGAAGAATTAAAGGAGATCTTATTGAGACATAGAGGATTTATAGCCAACATGATAGGATAAATGCAGAGTGGCTTTTTTCCCCTTGTGGGAGAGTCTAGGACCAGAAGACATAATGTCACAGTCAGTGCGTTGCTCTGTTAGGATAAAAATGAAAAGGAATTTATTTTCTCAGACATTAGTCAATCTGTGGAATTCCGTACAATAGAGGGCAGTAGAAGCTAGCTGTTTAAGTACGTTAAAGGCTGAGACAGACAGATTTCAATTATTATGTGCAACAAGGATTATTGGGAAAAGGTAGATGAGTGGAGTTGAGGATTATCAGGTCAGCCATGATCTCATTGAATGATGGAGCAGGCTTAATGGACGAGATCGCTCCCTGCTCCTACGTCTTATGGACATAATTTGTCAAATTTATATATTAAAATATCACACTTGTTATTATTTTAAAGTTCAGTGTTCTAGTTTCATTTAGTGTGTCCTATTTGTTTATTTCACTGTAAAATTTATAAGTCAAAGGATTCAAAATGTTTTTGAGCTGCTATTTTGTTTTTGATGAGAATATGTCAGTACGCCTGGCTGCTTATCCATGCTTCATGATAGACCCTGGGATATCCCTTAGCTGAGTATCATAATTAAATTGACATCAGGAAAGGGGAATTTTACCCTCTAGAATCACTAGATATTTTTAGGTAGTTTTCTTCAAGCTCCATAGTGCATACATTTGCCTCATTGCTGACCGCAAAGTTCAGACCAAAATATCTGGTCTTTTCGTGCTGATTATTACATTATGAGCCATGGGCTATATTTGTTTAAGCCATTTGTTTATTGCAATAATCAGTGAGCCACTTTTGCTTTTGATTGCTGCAGTCCTATGCTGAGTATCAGGGAACATGCTTCAGATTCTGAATTGTCCAAAAGCAGCACCGCTTGGGGCCTACAAATTAATCACTGTATTTATCTTAAAGAGTATCATTTGGAGAGGTTTATGTTCCAGTTTTACTGTGTATAAATTGAATTTACTTTAACATTGATTGATTGATTCACACACTTCCAAAACACCTTCTTGTTTTCTGCAGCCTTCACAGATTAAGTTCAGCTGTTTACCTGTATCGAGAGTTGAATGTATGTTAAAGCTGCCTTCACTAGACTTAGTGTTCTCATCGAATAGAAGTGATCTGGAAAGCTTGGGTTTCTCACATGCGTTTGATGCATCTCAAGTGTCTGCCACTGCCACTTCACTACTTGCTCAAACAGTATTAAAAACTGCTGCTAATAAAACGGGTAAGTAGGTAAAGTTGTGCAAGAACAGGTGCTCCTCATTAGTTCATCTCTGCATGTTTTAAGAGGAACTGGACAATGAAGCATGACACCCTTGGTTCGTTTTTTGAGACACTTCCTTGTTTACAATAAACAAAGGCAGAATTCATACTTGTGGGTTGTTTATGCTGTTATTTCTTCTTCTGTTGACAGTTTGCTTTCACTGTTTTATGAGAATGTGGCATAATTCAACAACAGAATATATGTATTTTGAAATTTGTTTGAAGAAACCATTTTCAATGGGTTAGTAATCCCAACTCCTCCATTTAAATTATAACTTTCATGATATCTACTCATAATCTAAAACTATTGTAATTAAAATGTGATTTGATAGTGCTTTTATGAAAACAACAATTGCAGATATCAGCAAGATGGATTACATACTTCTCATCACGAAGTCCTTATTGTTGTTAGTAATGACACATAAATCATTTTCTATTTGGAGAAGACCTGTACTGTTATAATTCATGAAGCTGTCAAACACTGCAAAGTTCTGACCAAGGATCTCCCATAGCAGGCTAACAGCTCTTTGCTTAAAGATTATCAAAAGCAGATGGTTTTATTTCACACTTAAGTACCAAATTTAAACTTGTGACAGTCATACTGCTCCAAGGACCCTGGTTAGTGTCTTTGAATGTTCTGTATTACAAGGCAAATGTCTTTTCTACAATTTTTCAGTTTATTTTCATTTTTACTTCTATGTCCAACAAAGCATATCAACAGACTTTTCTCATGTTCCTTTATATTTTAGACCTAGTTTTGCTTCCAAACCTAGTCTAAGTTGTCAGGTGGTTTGCTGATGACAGTTATTATTTTTTGATATTAAGTAATTGGCCAGTTAGAGAAATTTACTGGTGTCAGTTAATAGATGAAAAGATACCATGGGTGATGAAAAAAAAATGTTCAGTTGTGTGAAAGAACACTTCTGGATAAAGAAAAAAGGCAATATCTCAAAGATTGCAAGTAACAGTATCCCTATTTCTGCACGAGGAGGCTCAAGTCTTAACTGCTCCGTAAGTATGTGACAACATCTCTGATAAAGTTGATTAGAAAATAAAAAGAAAATCAAAGCATTTACATGAATAGTTTCAACCAGTTACCTACGATGGTGTCACTTTCACAGGAGTAGGAAGGTCAAAAAGCAATGCATGACGAAAGAGTTTTAAAAAAAACACTAGATGACACAATTGTCCCTGTTCTAAACTGATCTGTCAGCAAGTTAACAGAGGGATACAATCCATTTACAAAGAGATATTGATGGTTTAAGTAAATGGGCAAAATGTTGGCAAATGGACTGTTATATGGGAAAATCATAAGTTGTACGTTTTGGAATGGAGAAGAAATTTCAAGCCAGTTGTTGCACTGTCTTCTTCTGTAGCTGAGGTAGTTATCATTTTGCTCCAATGCCACAATCTGCAATAATGGCCAAAGGTCCCATCTCAATTTATGCATACTGAGTTTTATGATTTTAGTTTAGGTCAGACTTGATAGTGAGTTTCATTGAGCACACCAATTCAGCATCAGTATTCAATTATTAATTAATTAATGAGTTATTATTTCTTATGGTCTTATGAAGTCAAAACAGGAGTCGGTCATTCGACCCCTGCAGCCTGCTCTATCATTCGACACGGCTGATTCAGTATTCCTCTCATCTGCTTTCCTGTCCTTTCCCTATCACTCTTGATTGCCCTAATGATCAAGAATCTATCTACCTCAATCTTAAATATACACAAGGTGTCTGTCATCATAGCTGTCTGTGGCAAGGAATTCCATAAAGACTAAACCCACTGTGAGAAGAAATTCCTCCTCATCTCAGTCTAAATTGGTGCCGCTTTATTCTGAGACAATGTCATCTGGTCCTAGACTCTCCCTTGAGGGGAAAACATTTTTTCAGCATTTCCCCAGTAAAGCACTTTAAGAGTCCTATGCATTTCAATGTGATCACCGTTCATTCTTCTAAACTCCAACCTGGTTAACTTTTGCTGACGAGACAATTCCTCCATATCAGGAATCAACCTAATGAACGTACCCTGAACAGCTTCCAGTGAAATAATAGCTTTCCTTTAAGTAAAAGAACCAAAACTGCTCTCATTACTCCAAATGTGGTCTCGCCAGCATACTTTACAGTTGTTATAAGACCTCTCTATGTTATGCTCAATCTCCTTGAAATCACAGCCAGCATTTCATTATCCTTCCTGGATACCTGCTGCATCTGCATGCTGGCTTCTGTGTTTCATGCACAAGTGCTCCCAATTCCCTTTGTTTTGCAGTTTTCTGCAGCTTCTCTCCATTTAAATAATATTCTGCTCTTTTGCTCTCCCTTCCAAAACGTACAACTTATGATTTTCCTACATAACAGTCCTACCTTTTGAGCTCAGGGTTATTTCTGCAACTAGTTTGTTTATTACAGGTCATTGATTAGCCATTAGTATTGCAAAGCGAGCTGACCCAATGTGATTGGTGCTTTCTATTCCACTCCCAACAGGTGATAATCCGGTATTCGGGGAGAAGTACTCTGGTCTCCTCTCTGGAGCTATGAGGAGCATTTGACTTTATCAGATACAAATATACTGAAGCCAGTTAATCCATGATTTAGTAACTAAAACTTTCTTCTCTTCTTGCTGAGCTAATCTGCAGTGGCTGTCGAGCCCATAACCTCCTGACAGGCTGTTATGCTTCCACTTAGTCAATGTGATACATAGCTACTTCAAACTTAGAGATATAAATAATATGTATTTTTACTAGTACAGCAAAAATGAATTTCATCCTGTTCAATGAATTTTCTTATTAAACAAAATGTCTGAGCAGTCCCAAGTTAAGCCTGAAGGGAAATTTTGCTGCTACTTGGTGTCATACCTGTCACAAAGGAATGTTGCTTGCAGTCTCTGGAAGCTGATCTTCTTAGCAGGATTTGAGCAAAATTCAGGCTTGAAATGATGAGTGGCAAGTAACATTCATGCTGCACAAGTACCAGGCACACTATCACCAGTGAGAGTTTCTGATGATTTGCCTTTGATATTTAATGGCATTACTATTCCTAAATTCCCCATCATTGACATTGACTAGAAACATAGATTGATCAACCATATAAGTACTGTGGCTACAAGAGCACCTCAAAGGCTCAGAATTCTGCAGTGGATAACAAACTCCCCAAAACCTATCAGTATATGCAGGTCATGAATAAATACACTCCATCGATTGTAATCGGATCATCATTTGCATTCTTGTGTAATCAAACTAATTTCTCTTTTGAAGGTACATCAACTGGATTTGGAAGCCCACTTGGAAGAAGTCGACATAACAGCAGTCAGTCTGATCTATCTTACTCCAGCACTACGGCATCAGGCTTGAGCTTTACAGCTTGTATGTCAGATTTCTCCCTGTATGTTTTTCACCCATATGGAACTGGTAAACAGAAAACAGTTACTGGTCTGACTCCTGGAGCAAGTGCACCTGGTAAAAGAATCCAAAACCATTTTATGTTTGCTGTTTATATGTGACTGTGACAATATTACTTATGAAAAAATCTTTTTGCTGTACTTTCTAAAAGTTTTGAATTTTAACTAATTATATAAATTGCATTATAATTTTTGTTGTGTTTTCATTACTAAGGTTTTGGAGTAGATCTGTAGCTCGGGTTGTGGGTGTTGAGATTGGTTGGCTCGCCGAGCTGTTCTGTTGTTCCGCAGACATTTCGTTACCATGCTGGATAACATCATCAGTGCAGCCTCTGATGAAGTGTCAGTGTGTTTTCCTGCCTGATTTTTAAACTCTGGGTTCCGTTGCGATGGATTGCCTCACTAGCAGAAGTAGTGATGCAAAGACTGGAAAGGACTGTCCTTCCGCAAATTCAACCTAAACTATGGATACACATAGACAACTCTTTTGTTATCATTAAACGGACCAAATTAGAAGAGACACACAAACTCATAAACAACACCTTTGCCGGAATAAAATTCACCAGAGAGGAGAAGAACAAACAACTCCCATTCCTGGATGTCATAGTAGAGCGCAAGACAAATGGGGAACTGCAAACGAAAGTACACCAAAAAGCCACACACACACAGACCAGGTATTGAACTTCAGTTGTAATCATCCCAGCACACAGCAACAAAGCTGCTTGCGAATGCTATTTAAAAGGGCAACAACATGGAACTACGCCAAGAGGAGGAGGAATACATCTTTCAAGTGTTCATGGATAATGGATATTCAAAGAACTGGGTCAGGAGATGCCTACAGGAACAGCATCAGAAAGATTCTACATGCCCCAACACACTCCTCACACTACCCTACATCAGGAACACGTCAAAACTCACCACAAGATTTCTATGACCGCTGGGCATCAGAGTGGCACACAAACCCACATCAACCTTACGACAAATGCTCACCTGAGCTAAAGACCCACTCCCGCCATGGACAGGACCAGTGTCATCTACAAGATCCCCAGCAGAGGCTGCGAGAAACACTACATTGGACAAACAGGAAGGAAACTAACAACAGTACATGAACACCAACTCGCTACAAAAAGACATGACCAATACTCACTCATCTCAATCCACATGGACAAGGAGAACCACGACTTCGACTGGGACAACACCAAGATCCTGGGCCAGGCTAGGCAGAGACAAGCACAAGAATTCCTGGAAGCATGGCACTCCATGAAGCAGGCTATTAATAAACACTTTGAACTTGACCCCGTATACATTCCGCTATGGAGGAAACCCAGAAGTGAGGCAATCGATTGCAATGGACCCAAGTTCAAAAACCAGGCGGGAAAACATACTGATGCTTCATGAGAGGCTGCACTGAGGATGTTACCCAGCACGGTAACGAAACGTCTACGGAACAACGAAACAGCTCAGTGAGCCAACCAAACTCAACAGTTTTCAGTACCATTAATACTTCTCTGTTTATACTATTATAGAAATACACAGTTGGTATGATATAGCTATGAGAAGGCAAATGTAAATGATTGTTATCAACTTGACAATTTGCCAAACATGGATGTGTGTTACCTAGAAACAACCGGAACCTGAATCTAATGTAAAGATGGAGTGCTATGGAATTCAACACAGAATGTTGAAATTGAAATCAACATCTTTATCAAGTTTTTTTTTATTTTAGGGTGCAGTAAGTTAATACGTACTGAATATTATGATGTAACTTAGCTTGAATTCTAATGATTTTTCACATAATAAGTTGCAGATTTTAGCACAATGATTCTGGCTAAGATTGTAAAAGAGGAAACAATAATGATGAGTAAGACAACCCTAGTATACTATGAGCCAGGTTACCAGTCAGCTCGCGAAGACCTTGGGTGGCAGGTTGGCTCAGTGGTTAGTACTGCTGCCTCACAGCGCCAAGGATCCAGGTTCGATCGCACCCTGGCTGTGTGGATTTTGCGCATTCTCACCATGTGTGTGGGTTTCCTCTGGGTGCCCATAGTCCAAAGATGTGCAAGTTAGGTGGATTGGCCATGCTAAATTGCCCATAGTGTTCAGGGATGAGTAGATTAGATTATAGGGGGATGGGTTCTGGGTGGGATACTCTGAGGGTTGATGTGGACTTGTTGGGCTGAAGGGCCTGTTTCCACACTGTATGGATTCTATGACCTAAAGTGGCAAAATTGAATAACTTAAAAAATGGAAAGAGAATACACTGAAATGCTGTATTGATTGATTTTTCCTTCTGTAGGTGCTGTTGATGAAGAAGCCAGTTCTGTCACCGGACGTAAGGATTCTCTGAGCATTAATCTTGAATTTGTGAAAGTCAGCCTGTCCAGAATGAGACGGTCTGGAGGGGGTTCATTGTTTGATAATCAAATACCAATCAAAATTAACAACAAAATGGAAACCACTTTAATTAATATCTCAGGTATGACGATCAAGTTTGCTGATTTCTGTATCAGTTCAATAGAATTATTTTACAATGTCTTTTTTTGAACTAAAATTTATGGAAAATAGAGATATTCAAGCAAATAATTTAAGGTATGCAATTATGCATTTATTTTAAGTAAAAAAACAATTGTAATGGAGATTCTAATGAACTTAGGATAGACAAATGATAATGCTTCAGTGATGATCATTGGATCTTCAAAAAAAAAGAGGATAATTATATTTAAAGCTAATTATCAAACGAAAATTATTAATTCTTGAATTGTAAACATTAAATTTGCACAGTTTTACCCGCAAGTGAGTCATTGAGTTAGTTTTTTTAAAAAAGGTGATTTTTCATGTTAAAAATCAATAAACTAAATTTATTGCCAAATATACAGTTGGATGATCTCAGAAATTCAGATCTTAACACTTTACATGCTAAGCTACCTGTGCTGGCTAGTGCCTGTAGTGGAAAACGGGCAAATATAGTTTTGATGCTATCAAAACATTTTTTTTGTGGAAATAGCTTCTTGCTTGCAAAATATCATGAGTGTGACAATACAGTTGAAAATAGTGCACGCTTTGGAAGGTAATATAAGAATGTTTATGCATGGTGTTAATTTTCCAAGTTAATCAATTTTTCATCAAAGTTTGTTTTGTTATTTCAAAACAACAAGAAATTGGAGGTATTTGAAAAATTGCTGCAGTGCAAAAAAGGTTTTGTTTTGTGAAAAGCAACCTGGCTCAGCAGTCAACAATGAAGAAGACGTGTCTTTCTCAAAATTAGCATATTTCCTGTAGTTCATCGATTTAAGATTTTGATTTTAAAAAGTACACACTTTTTTTGCCTGCAGCTGTGTGTGACATTGGATCTGCTTCCTTCAAGTATGATATGCGCAGACTTAGTGAAATTCTAGCATTCCCAAGAGCTTGGTACAGAAGAAGTATTGCTCGGCGCCTCTTCCTTGGTGATCAAACAATTAACTTACCAGGTAAAGTTGTGCCAAAGTGAATGTACCATTTAAAGTACTTGAGAAAAGATTGCCTGAAATTATTTTGTTTTTGTACTAATGCAAATCTTAATGATAAAGATTAATTATTTTTGTCTCTTTGAATTTATTGGATAATTATTTTGTTCAAATTTATCTCTTCTTCCACAAAATGAGTATTACCAACATTCCATTTCACTCTTTAGTGTTATCTGTTCAGAATCAAACAATTATCTTTTCTTTCTAAACCCACAAGAGGGGAAAGGGGAGATGTTAGAATAGCTGTACCTTTAATCCAATGTGATGAAACGGGTGACATTGTACTTGATTAACATGCTTAATTTCTCCACAAGTTACATAGACAATCCGTTTTGGCCAACTTATTGAAAATATTCAGTCATTACCAAGTAGTAAATGTGGCATGCCACATGATACAAGCAAACGTTCGGGATTAGGTCTGAGGAATTGTACTATGACTTGCTTTTATCAGACTATACCTGATCAACTATTATCCTCAAGATTATGGACATGATATTGTGATGCTTCATTCATGTTAGAGACTGAATTATTAGGAAAGACTAGAATATCATTTTTTTTAAAGTCTTGATACAATGTCATATAAGAACTTTTGAAGCTGTATTTATATGTAATTTGTCTGAAAGATATCAATTTTCAGTGCAAATGAACCATGACAGTTAAGTAAAGCAACATGAGTCAAATTGATACAACATTAAATGAAGACTGATGCCTTCTAGTTCTTCATGTGGAAAGACCAAATTGTTTCCAGTGTGGAAAATTGGGAGATAAACCTGCAATTCTTTCAGAAGCTACTAAATGCTATGTTTAGAAGATGCCATGGTCATTTTGGATGCATGAGCCATTTGAGCCTATCTCGTGACATCATTCTCCATAGATCATCTAGTTAAAGTTATATACATTTACAATGAAATAATTATGACAGTAAATAACCTTAGCAAATGACTTCAAAGCAAAATCTGAAAAATATGAGACTGAATTTTCCCATCTATTGGGAAAAATGTATTGTCGGCAGTCCACCATAGCCCATGTCAGTTACTCTTGTGCAATCTCTAATTCTTTAATTATCCAGCTCATCTCTACATCGTTCATCTGAAGGAATTATGAAGTATTTGCTGCTGCTGGGACATTTCGATGTTCATGTCATGGTGCTGTGTTTTAACCCCAGTTTCACAGCAGCATGGTAGCTCAGTGGTTAGCACTGCTGCCTCACAGCACCAGGGACTCGGATTCGATTCCACCTCGGGCGACTGTGTGGAATTTGCACATTCTCCCGGCATCTGTGTGGGTTCCATCCAGCTGATCCAATTTTGACCCACAGTCCAAAGTTGTGCCAGTCAGGTGGATCAGCTGTGCTGAAATGCCCATTGTATTCAGAGTTGTGCAGGCTAGGTGGACCAGCCGTGGAAAATGCAGGGTTATAGATATAGGGTGGGGGGGGTGGGTCTGGTTGGGGCCGTTCTTCAGGGTTCGGTGTGGACCCGATGGATCAAATGGCCTGCTCCCGTACTGGAGGGATTTTGTGATCGACAGAACATTGATACTAAGGTCGTGGTTGGTGTGATTTCTCTCCACTTCTGCAGGTCCCTTATAAACTTTTAACTTCTTGGTAATCTACCTCAGCCTTAAAAATGTTTTAAAAATCTGCATCCACTACATTTTGAGGAAGGGAAATCCAAAGGTTCTTAACCTTCTGGGGACAAAAAATGTTCTCTCATTTCTGTCTTAAATGGGCGACCACTTATTTTTAAACTATAACTCCTAGTTCTAGATTGTTGCACAAGAAGCAACATTCTTTGCACATCCATCCAGCCAAGTCTCCACAAGACGTTTTGTATTTCAATTAAATCATCTCTGACTCTTCAAAGCTCCAGAGCTCAGATTCTGTCACCTGTAGCTTCTTTTTCAGGATTAGACTCAGGATCACAATCTAGTGAGCACATCACTTGACACATTTGCACAGCCAGTTGAAGAAGAAACACTCCAGTTCTCTCCTATTCACAGGATTACTAGAGATCAGGCGCTTGCTCAGCCCCAGGGAGATGTTCCCATATAGTCTTGAACGTCAATGACCGTCAAAATGCATAGGATTGTCAGAGGCACTCGGTAGGTTGGATTGAAAGATTGAGAAGCCCACCAAATTTTGAATGCTGTGAATGCGTGCATCTGGCTGTCTCCCTGGAGAAGCTAGCTACTGCAGTGGAGAACCAGGTCCAGCACACTTAGCATCTTCCAGATATGCATACAGATCTGCACTCAATCAGTCTGGTTATTCGTGCTCAACAACCAATAGCAAGGCAAGAGACGGGTGAAAGACTTCGATCTCACTCCAGGTACCCCTACTGTTTGGGAGGTGGGGTGATGCCAGCAAAAACCCATTGGGAGGAGGACCCACACGTAGAACGCTATGATGCTTCTTCTCAGAAAATGCCCAGCCCATCCATCACCCCATATATGATGACTGGATGCTCAAGCCGACACCTCATGGCTCAACCAGCCAAGGGGACAAGCAAGTCTTCCAGGGCAACTACAGAGAAGACTCACTGAACACCAGCAGTGGAATTCAGGACTGCATTTAGATATTGAAATAGAGTCACACAGCACGGAAACAGACCCTTCGGTCCAACTCGTCAATGCTGACCAAATTTGTGAGAGAGAAAACCTAATGAGGGCACATACACGACACAAGTTATACATCATTGTGAATGATCTTTTCACTTTAGTAAATATATGATCACTTGCGCTCTGAAAATTGTTTCTCTAATTTCTTTGTAGCTGTTTAATTTGTTGAAGTATTTGAGATGAGCAGTCTCTTCAAACTTCCCAATGGTGAAAGAAGTGGCCAGGCATTGATAATCTCTCACAAACAGCTGACTGCTTTACTGTAGATAGCTTCAGACACATTATAGATCCATGAACCATAATGTTTATTGCAGCCAAGACATTGCATTTTAATGTGGACAACACTGAGATGAAGAGCAATAGGCTGGGAATATGGAAGAGCCTGTCTTGCATTGTTCATCTCACTTGTATCCAGCCTGTGAATGAAAGCACAGAATCAGTGATGATTCCACACATTTCTGCGAGCAGGTTTTTAAATTTCATCTTCCAGCTTTTCAAAAGAGTGCATTGTGATTTAAGATTAGGAGGTGCATGCGGCAAGTTCCCACCTCTGCTGTCTCACTACTGAGATATGCAGCAGTGAGCACTGCCTCTCTTGTGTTAAATGCTGTCGTAAGACCATAAGAAATAGTAAAAGGAATAGGCCATTCGGTCCCTCTAATCTGCTCCACCTTTCAATAGTTTCACGCCTGATCCAAGAATCTACCTGTCTCAATCTTAAATATACACAAGGTCTCTGTCCCCACAGGCCTCTGTGGCAAGGAGCTCCAAAGACATTCACCCTTCTAACAGAAGAATTCCTCCTTTCTCGGTCTTAACTTGGCACCTCTTGTTTCTGAGACTCTACCCTCTGGTCCTAGACTGTCCTCTGAGGGGAAACATCATCTCAGCATTTATCCTGCCAAACCTATTAAGAGTCCTGTATGTTTTAATGAGATCACCTCTCATTCTTCTAAATTCCAATGAGTAGAGTCCCAACATGTTGAACCTTTACTTATAAGACAATTCCTTCACACTGGGGATTACTCTGGTGAACCTTCTCTGAACCGCCTCCAATAAAATGATACCTTGCCTGTATTAAGGGGTCCAAAACTGCTCATTGTACTCCTGATGTGGTCTCACCAGCACCTTGTGTAGTTGCAGTTAGGCATCCCTACTGTTGTACTCCGAACCTCTTGAAATAAGGGTCAACATTCCATTAACCTTTCTGATTACCTACTGTATCTGTGTGCTAGCTGTCTGTGTTTCATGTGCAAGTACCCCCAATTCCCTTTGTGTAACAGCATTCTGCCATTTTTCTCCCTTTAAATAATATTCCATTCTTTTGTTCTCTCTTCCAAAAGCGCAATTTCACATTTTCCAATATAATACTCCATCTGCCAACTCTTTGCCCATTTACTTAACTTATCAATGTCTTTTTGTATATCTCTTGCAGCCTGCCTTTCTACCTATTTTAATGTCTAAGTTTAATATTTTAATGGAAAATTACAGCTAATGCATTTGCTATCTCTGTTGTTACCTATTTTAGAATCTTCGGATGCAAGCCATTTCTCTATTTTTTTTCAATGGTGATGGTCCTTAGTTCCTCCATTGTATTCTTTTTAGTATTAATGGATTGTTTAATGCTCCACCATAAAGACTGAAGCAAAATATCTGTTCAACTCCTTTGTGATTTTCTTGTTGTCCATAACTGTCTTGCCGGATTCATTTTCTTAGAGGCCTACTGGATGCTCATGCATTTCAGGACAATTTAGCAGTCTGTGCAAACTCTGAAATGAAGTGTGAAAGTGTGGTGCCTCAGAATTTCCCAAACTGTTGCCCATAGTTTGGAAATGAACTGCATATCAAATCATACCATATGCTGACTGAAATGTTTAAAAAAAAATCCCTCACCTTAGTGCCTGCCATGTTGCTGCTCAATCTCAGTGACTACTGGCTTCTCCCAAATGACAAGCAGGTGATAGCACCCCCTCCCACACAAAAAAAAGGGACCCTGAACAGTACAAACCACGTCCTTGCAAATTCTAAAGTTCAGTGTGAGAATGTGGCAGCTCTGAAACAGTGTCTTCCAGTATCAGGTATGAAAGGCAATGCAGACATGGCAAACCCAGGTGAGACTTCACAGCTTTGCATTTGCAAACCTTCGTATATCTAGCAAGACAAGGGACAAATTTACGTAAAATATGTAATTTTTATAATTGCTTGAGGTTGTAAATTTTAATGTACATGCATGCAAAAAGCATGATGCCATTTGGGTATTATGAGTGCATCAGTAATGCAAAGCTAAAACAGTTGTCTGCAAAAGTGTCTCGCATTCAAAGAATTAATCTCTGCCCACCCCCTCAAGAAAAACATTAATTTATTCCACAAATCATGGCAACCATTTTGCCTTGTTATTGTGTTGTTGAACATAGAGTGAAGGTGGCAAAGTTTCAACTTTACAACCATGCAGGCAGCATTGCTGCCCGAGTCAGCCTATGTGGCATAGTAAAGGAATCAACATCAACCTATTGTTACAGAATATGAGACAGTAAGGACTGCAGATGCTGGAAGCCACAGTCAATAAACGTGGAGCTGGACAAACACAGCAGATCAGACTCTATCAGAGGAGCAGGAAAGTCAACTGTTAGCCTTAGTAGAGACCTTGTCTCCATAATGAGGACACCTTTCATCATATAATGTCTCAGTACCATTCTGGGTGGATGAAACCAAGGGTAGATTTAGCTGCCCAAAACTGGTCTTCCATAGGTGCTGTAAGCCATCAACAGAATTATGTACCACTAACATCATGAGTCAATATATGCAGCATTCCTTCTTGGAGCTTTGGACTTAACAGAGTTATGGTGTTCTATAACCAGTTGCTCAAATCAAAGCTGTTTAATCCAACATGTGAACTTCAACAGAAGAAAGATTATGGTGGTAACAAAGTGTGGAGCTGAATGAACACAGCAGGCCAAGCAGCATCTTAGGAGCACAAAAGTCCATTTTCTGATGAAGGGTCTAGGCTCGAAACATCAGCTTTTGTGCTCCTAAGATGCTGCTTGGCCTGCTGTGTTTATTCAGCTCCACACTTTATCTTGGATTCTCCGCATCTGCAGTTCCCATTATCAAAGATTATGGTGGGGCAGGTGGAAAGTCCAAATAAGGAGCTATCCTATTTGTAGGTGGAATGAAGAATAAATAAAGAGATAATTGAATTTATGGAGGATGATGCTTATTTGGAATGTGCTGCCAAAGGAAGTGATAGAGGAGGATGCATTTACAACATTTAAAAGACAGTTGGACAGGTACATGGATAGGAAAGGTTTAGAGGGATATGGGCCAAATACAGGAAAACTAGATTAATTCAGTTTAGGAAACCTGGTCAGCATGGACAAGTTGGGCCAAAGGGTCTAATTCTGTGCTTTATGACTCTGTGACTTTGACTAAGATATTTGTGAATAGGATTTAGCGGACTAGGATATAAAAATAAGCTCAATTACTTCGTTATCACTCTTTCTGAAGCTACCCTCAGGACTTGGCAGGCTCACACATTGATGGTACTATTAAACAAATCTTGGTAGACATCGAAGTCCCCCTCCCAAAGTGTACTCTACATTCTGGCTTCCCATAATTGGTATACAACAAACAATCTGGAGGGTGGAAGCACCCTCCAGCTGAGTGTTGTCCATTCATGTGTTTCTGGATGATACAAGCAGAAGCTGAAATGAGAGGATCCCTCACAATAGGAAGTACAATACTGGTTCAAGGCTGTGGAAGACCGTCTCCTGGACTGCTTGGAGTTGGTGGACTGGACCATGTTCAAGTACTTAGCAGAAAACCGAGACAAGTACGCCACCACCATCACAGACTTCATTAGCAAACACGTGGAGGACTGTGTACCAAAGAAGTCAGTTTGAGTGTTCCCCAACCGTAACCTTGGATGAACCAGGAAATCCACTCTATACTAAAAAGCAGACATGCAGCATTCAAGTCAGGTGACCCAGATCACGACAGGAAATCCAGATTTGACCTCCACAAAGCCATCAGGGAGGCCAAGAGGCAGTACCAGACAAGGTAGAGGCCCAAACTTACCAGACCCCTACCACCTATAGGAAGACCTAAGCAACATTACAGGATACAAAATGAAGCAGACCAAGATATCAGATGTAGACACACTGTGATGTACTCAATGCTTTCTATGTTCGGTTTTAGCAGTATGTCAGTGGCATGGTGACACCTGCCCTGACAGCCCAGGACACACCTGTTCCCTCCATCACCACTGCAGACGTCAGTTTAGTATTCCTAGGAATCAACCCCAAAAAAGTGAAAGGCCCAGATGGTGACCCCAACCAAGCACTCAGATCCTGTGCAGAGCAACTGGTGGAGGTATTTACCGACATCCTCATCGTCTCCGCCCTACAAGCCAAAGTCCCCACCTGCTTAGAGAAGATCACCATCATTCCCATACCTAAGAAAGCACATGTAAAGTGACTTAATGACTACTGACCAGCGAAATTGTAGATGGCATTCATTCAGAATTTGGCAACACAGTCATGGGTGTACAGGCATACAGTAGGGGACTGAGGACACGTGCTCCACTGTTGAGTGTTATTGCAGAGGAGGTACACTTACCTATCTTCACTGATTGTGGTCTGTGGGTCAGAAAACTGAGGATCCAGTTGCAGGGAGCAGAGCTGAGACCAAGGTCATGGAGTTTTAAGATCAGTCTGGGGATGTTAAAAGTGTTCAAGGCGAAGCTGTAGTCAATGAGCAGGAGTCTGATGTAGGTGTTTTTGTTGTCCAGATATTCCAGGGATGAGTGCAGGGTTAGGGATATGGCATCTGCTATGGACCTGTTACGTTGGTAGGCAAATTGTAGTGGATTGAGGCAGGTTGGAAGACTGGACTTGATGTAGACCATGGCCAGCCTCTTGAAACACTTCATGATTATTGAAGTCCTTTTGCCAGATTGCCACTGCACTCATTCAGTGGTTGCCTGCCATGATTCCCATAACAACCATCCTCCCTAAAAAAAACTAAACCATGAATTATAAACTTGCAATTAAGCTTTCTACTTTTTTTAATGTTGGAATTTTAAAATAAATTTTACAGTTTCCGGACCTGTGACTCCAGATTCCATTGAAAATCAGCAGCTTTCACCTGAATCAACACGCAAGGCTTATTGGCGTACCTGGGAGCAATCAGCACAGTCATCCAATTATTCACACCCAGCTCAGACATCAAATGTCTTCAACGACATGACTTCAGCAACATCTAATAGTACATCACCAGCTGGCCTGATTCATAGTGTGAAATCTCCTTCAGCTGTCCGATCTAGAACAATTTCAGACTCATCCGCTCCAAGAAGAGGTACAGACAAGAAACATTATTGACACTAAGATTTGTAATTAATTGGTATTAAATGCTGTGACCTTGCGTTATATAACTGTATTGCAAAACTGTAGTTACTTGTACATATGGCAAATTTAGCATATATAATGAAGCAAACCTGCAAACAAAATTTGCATTGATAGGAAACCATGCTACTTGTGTGATTGGAGGTAGATATAGTATTATGCTTCGCCTGCTAAATAGCACTTTGTAAGAATATAAATAATCAACATGAGTAAAACAATTTTGTATAGTACATCTTGTATTAAATGATCAAATGGTACATTGCATTTGTCTGCCACACTACTTAGTTTATTCATTGGTTCAGATAAGCACTTTCTATCTGCTTCCTGAACTCCAGATCAACAAAGATCCCATTGAAAAGTAATTTGTAAAACTGCAATTTTAACCAATTTGATTACTGAATCATTTTTTCCCCCACCAGAAGAGGTTTCTTAGTTTATACCTAACAGTTGCATTCACTTTAACTTTGACATCATGAAAGACTAGTACTTATCACATAGATGTGCCTTAGGAGCAGAAGAAGCTCGAAAAGGAGGAAGAGCAGGCAAGGCATGGACCACGCAGTGTCCAGAGCTGCTAATATTCTCAGAAAGCACTTAACATAAACCATCCTCAATACGTCATGACCCAAAATTTCTTATCACACTCCTTACTTACCACCATCTTAAATAATTGAGTCACCTTTTTGAAAACACTTAGTGCCTATCTCATGTGCTTGTTTATGTATTTAAGTGTTGTTTTGAAGTACCTGATTCCAATGCTACAGCTCTAGAAGTTGGAACGCCACCGAGTTTCAATCAAGGACATATTAGGTGGGATGTCTTTATGCTATAGACTGCCGCATCATGGCATGTACCAGAGCAATCTAGTTAGGTGCTAATGTGGTATGAACAAAAGCACTGGAAATTGCAGTGGGAAATAACACAATCATGCTGTCAACCTGAAAGAGAACAGCAAATGTTTCAGAGATCGTAGGAACTGCAGATGCTGGAGAATCTGAGATAGCAAGGTGTAGGACTGGATGAACGCAGCAGGCCAAGCGGAATCAGAGGAGCAGTCATCCATGGTGTTCCAACAGTAGCCAATGGCAGCGGGCACATTTTGGGGAAGGTTCTGGGTAGGGTTGGGGATTTGGGAGGTGGAGGAAACCCATTTTCTGAAGAAGGGTCTATGCCCAAAACGTCAGCCTTCCTGCTCCTCTGCTGCTTGGCCTGCTGTGTTCATCCAGCTCTATATCTTGTTACATCAGAGAACAGCAAATGCTTGCCCACAAAGACAATATCAAGCATACCCTGGCAATACTCTACAATGTGGATGCTTTGGAGAGGGTTCAGAGGAGGTTTACCAGGATGCTGCCTGGACTGGAGGGCTTATCTTATGAAGAGAGGTTGACTGAGCTCGGTCTCTTTTCATTGGAGAAAAGGAGGAGGAGAGGGGACCTAATTGAGGTATACAAGATAATGAGAGGCATAGATAGAGTCGATAGCCAGAGACTATTTCCCAGGGCAGAAATGGCTAGCACGAGGGGTCATAGTTTTAAGCTGGTTGGTGGAAAGTATAGAGGGGATGTCAGAGGCAGGTTCTTTACGCAGAGAGTTGTGAGAGCATGGAATGCGTTGCCAGCAGCAGTTGTGGAAGCAAGGTCATTGGGGTCATTTAAGAGACTGCTGGACATGCATATGGTCACAGAAATTTGAGGGTGCATCCATGAGGATCAATGGTCGGCACAACATTGTGGGCTGAAGGGCCTGTTCTGTGCTGTACTGTTCTATGTTCTATGTTCTATGTTCACGTTTTTCTGTGTGAGAATAGATTGTTTAAGTAGTGTTCCTGTAGGATCCCTCTCAACTGTGTTCTCTCAAACCAATCTGAAGGCTATTTGACCTTCAATGGGAGGTTTGAAAGCTCTGAGGATTAGTTCAGAAGCAGGTGGGCACCTCTCTCTCAAATGGTGGAGGTGACAACTAGATCCGCATTGGACAGAATAAATTCTAGCTTCAGCAAATCCAGATTACAAGATTTATTCTAGATTTATTCTTCCATGCTTTATGACATCGTACACAAATTCATCGGTATTGATCTTACTGGTATTCCTTTCAACCATGTCACAGTTGCCCATCACTACTGTCAGTTTGCCAGAGCCCCAGTACTATTGTCCGTCACTATCCACAAAGGCATAGTCCAAATGTGAGTATGGGTGGTACTAACAAAAGCAGGAACAGTGCTGATAGTGCACTAGATAAAGCTGGACTTGTTTTAATTCTGTATTTAATTCTAAACCAGAATAAACAACAAACTCATTTGTTTCCATGTTCCACTTAAAGGAATAAAGTAAATATATTGCATGTTTTCATTATCCTTTATCCTTCTGTTAATTATGCAGTATTCTCCTGTTGTTGATAGATTCCATTACTAAACTCAGTACGCCATCATTCAGTAAGAATGGAAAGACAGCAAACCAACAAACAGCACCCTGGGAGACATTGGTTGTTTTTGCAATTAACCTGAAGCAGCTAAATGTTCAAATGAATATGAGTAATGTCATGGGGAATACCACGTAAGTTGCAGGATTTTACACTCTGTTTGCAATTTCTTGCATCTTTTTCTAGGGATGTTTGTATTGTAGATCAGCAGTAAATTTTACACTACAACAATGAATATTTGAGAATGAGTCAAATATTGTCATAGACACTAAAATAAAGCAAAGAACCGCAGATGCTGAAGATTTGACAAGAAAACAAAAATTGTTAGAGAAACTCAGCAGGCCAGGCAGCATCTGTGGAGAGATAGCAGAATTAATGTATTGAGTCCAGTGACCCTTCTTCAGAACTGGGCAGACAAAGGAATAGTTGATGATAAGTCAGGGATGGAGAAAAACAGATAACAGGGACCATGAGTAGATGAAAATAGGTTGGCTGTGCTGAAAGCAGCCCATGTCGTTGACGGCCTGGGGTGTGGGGGTCGGTCGAGGACATGTGGTCAGTGTTGTTCTGAAGTTCCATACTCATGTATGGAACTTCAACCATGATCTTGGGTTCATGTCACTCTACATGTAACCCTACCACATTGTTGTGTGTCTATAAAATCTTCCTTACTGTTCTGTTTTGACACCATCACCTTGATAACCGGTTATGATCTCTCTACCTTAATTATTTTGTACAGTTTGGATTACTCATTACTTTGGTTAAACCCATGGCATGTGACTCTTATATCTAGCATGCTATTCCAGTTATTTGGTTCATCTCAAGCATCACTTTATTTCTGAATTTTTGTCATTATCTCTCTGCTTTATCGATTATCCCTTTGCTTGTTGTTCAACTGTTGACACTTAACCCTCACTATCTGACACTTTTTATCACCTGCAGTGCCTTATTATGCAACCTGTCAATACACCACTTATGTCATTAGTAAAGCCTTTTGATTTCTCTGCTATAAAATTCTGTGTTTATGTGTATGCCTACATTTCATCTGATAAAGAGAGCGCTACAACAGTTTGTGATTTCAAAGATATCTGTTGGACTATGTCCTGGTGTAATGTGACTTCTGAGTTAACAAGGTGTAGAGCTGGATGAACACAGCAGGCCAAGCAGCATCAGAGGAACAGGAAAGCCGACATTTCAGGTCTGGACCCATCTTCAAAAATGTGGTGGGGATGGGGATTCTGAAATAGAGAGAGAGAGAGAGAGGGGGAGGTGGATGGAAGATGGATAAACGAGCAGATAGGTGGAGAGGAGACAGACAAGTCAAGGAGGTGGGGATGAGGCTGTTAGGTAGGAGGGGTGGGGTTGGGGGTTGAGGTGGGAGGCATGAATAGGTGGGAGAAACATTGGACAGGTTAGGGAGGCAGGGATGAGCTGGGCTGGTTTTGGGATGCGGTTGTTGGGGGGGAGGGGGTGGGGTGGAGATTTTGAAGCTTGTGAAGTCCACATTGATACCATTGGGCTGCACAGTTCCAAACGAAAAATGAGGTGCTGTTCCTGCAACTTTCGCATGGCATTGTTGTGGCACTGGAGGAGGCCCAGGATGGACATGTTGACAAAGGAGTGGGAGGGGGGAATTGTAGTGGCTCGCAACTAGGAGGTGCAGTCATTTGTAGAAAACCAAGCATAGGTGTTCCACAAAGTGGTCTCCAGGCCTCTGCTTGGTTTCCCCGATGTAGAGACGGCCACATCGGGAACAACGGATACAGTATACCACATTAGCAGATGCGCAGGTGAACATTCGTTTGATGGGAAGGTTTTCTTGGGGCCTTGGGGGGAGGTGTAGGGGCAGGTGTCGCACTCCCTGCAGTTTCAGGGAAAAGTGCTGGGGGTGGTGGGGAGTATGGAGTGGACAAGGGAGTCACAACCTTGTCCTCTGCAGTCGAACACCGGCACCACTTCATGTTGTCTTGTTGGTCTAGTGTATCTGCAAGTCTCCTCTCACCTTGCCACCTCCGTCTCTAAAATCCTTCTTAAAATTCACTTCCTTCACTTTGTCTTTTCGTCATCTTTCATCATATATTTACACCTTTGGCTCAGCATTTTTTTTGTTTCACTACACCACCATGGACTGCTGTGAGATATTATGTTTGTATTAAAGGACCTTTAGGAATACAAAATTTTTCCCCAGTAAATATTTTATAAGATGCAATCTGAAACTTTTTTATATTTTAATGAATTTGAGTCTTTTTTTTTTGTTTGCTTAAATTTCAAGTCTGGCATCAATAACTTCAGACATTTAGTTGTGTTGATTGCTACTGAGCATTTCACTTTATATGTTAATTGACGTGCTCCTTTCCAAATCTGCTTCATGGAAAACTCTACAGGAAAAGCCATTGCGAAGCCATTGAAAGTTTGTAGGCACTAGTAGGATGAAAGAATAACTCTCATGTCCTAATCTCTTAATAGCAATGTCTCACAGTTATGCACGCATTCCAAAAATTGCCTGCTGCTTATGGCTTTTTAAACCTGTCCAAATCCACTTCATTTTAAAATCCAGAACTTAAATGGATTTAGGAATAAAAGCTTATATTTATGTAAAATTCACGGGGTTGGGGAGGGGGGGAGAAACCAAAACACAACCAGATCCATATTCCATGTCACTGTGTCTGACCTAACAACACTGTATAGCTTTAGTATCAGCATTGGAAATTTGAACTGACTTAATCTGAAAAAATTGAGCTAGCATTTTTTGTGTTTGTTTATTACTGTCATGTGGTATGGCTATACTGCAAAGATGATCAAAAGGGGTCAAAAGTCTCAGAGGTCCTTTCAGTAGCTTCTTGTTAACACTGTACATTTTAACACTCTATTGCACCAGTTTTCTAAAAAAGCTATACTTTGATAGTTGCACTGAAGTGTTTCAATGCAATGTAATTTACATAAATATCTCATTCTTAGCCTGGTGCATATATTTCTTATCTGACTTAAAGCCCTTACTGCTTTATTCTGTTTTAGGTGGACAACTAGTGGATTAAAAAGCCAGGGACGATTATCAGTGGGGAGCAATAGAGACAGAGAAATATCAATGTCTGTTGGTCTGGGAAGATCTCAACTTGATTCCAAGGGAGGAGTCGTTGGTGGTACTATAGATGTAAACACATTGGAGATGGTTTGTAAGTTTCACAGCATAAATAACTTGCAATTGCCTAGAATAATCCATGAACATTTTTAATCATTCTGGTGCATCCTTCTAAACCAGTAGTCTCAGTGGGCCAAAATTTGCTGTGCAGGGCATCAGACAGCATCTGTTGTTATATGTGCCCCTACACTCTTCAGATGAAAATACTTCGACCATTTTGAAAATGTGAGTTGGCATACACAGCAAGGGAAACATGACGTCTTGGATCTGAGTGAACAGAGTAAGCAACAGGATCAGCTCTTCATCAGTGAGAATCAAGAATTGGAAAATAGCACTGTAGATAACTGAGGGGAAATTATTGTCAAATCATGCAAAATGAAAAGTAAAGATTGAGAGTAAAACCATCATAAAGGAAAAGTACAAATAAAAACTAAATCAATAATTTGATACTTTTTAAATCATTAAAACATCAAAAAGCATGAGTAATAAGGCTATATAATTATGATTTTTTTACTTCTCATTAACAGAGAAGTTAATTGCCATTTAAATGTGTTAGATGTGATTAGCCCGGTCATACCTACTACACCAATACAGAAACTCATAATATTTAGGGTGGCTCAGTGGTTAGCACTGCAGCCTCATAGCGCCAGGGACCCAGGTACAATTCCAATCTCAGACAACTGTCTGTGTGGAGTTTGCACATTCTCCCCGTGTCTGCGTGGGGTTTCCTCCAGGTGCTCCGGTTTCCTCTCACAGTCCAAAGATGTGCATGCTTAGGTGAATTGGCCATGCTAAATTGCCCGTAGTGTTCAGGAGTGTGTGGGTTACTTGGGTTATCTGAGTGGGATACTTCAAGGAGCGGTGTGGACTTGTTGGGCCAAAGGGCCTGTTTCCACACTGTAGGGAATCTAATCTAATCTAATCTAATATTCAATGAAAGTGGTGTCAAGGCAGAAAATGGAATAAAATTATCATAAAGATTATAGTGGAGCAAGGCAACTCCATTAGTGACTTTTGGATGTATGTTTTCCATTGCCTGAAATTATTGTACAATTAATGCAAAAGTATCCGCAAGTTGTAACTCTCTAACCTATTTTGACAGCAAATTTTGGCCCCATTTAACTTTGTTTCTTTTTCCCCCCACTCCCCTCACTCA
This sequence comes from Stegostoma tigrinum, assembly GCF_030684315.1. Classification (NCBI taxonomy): domain Eukaryota; kingdom Metazoa; phylum Chordata; class Chondrichthyes; order Orectolobiformes; family Stegostomatidae; genus Stegostoma; species Stegostoma tigrinum. Next base: position 35,982,707 of record NC_081354.1, on the reverse strand, counting down.
GTCCTCAACTACAAGTAATGAGTTATTTATTTGGTAAACCAGTTTTGACTAGCCACTCAGAATGCTGCGAATCAAACTATTAATGCAAGAATATCATGTTGATTAATGATACATTAAAAATAATTGTTACCCAGTCTTAAATTGCCCATTTAAAATCAGGTGCTGCTACAGCTCAACACATATCGAAAGATAACAGACTAGTTTTTTTTGGCTTTTGCATTTTTTTCACAAGTAGAAAATAGAAGTCTGGTTATATTGAGATCTTAGCACACCTCAGCAGCCCCTCCCCCAGTATGTGCCGTTTTATTTACCTAGCAATGTTATTAGACTTGTAGAACAAAATATCAGTCATAAGCCTTGGTCTGTCCTTTTGAGTTAGAACTGTTTTTATGCATAGTTAAAATTGAAATTGTCATCTTAAAACAATCATAACAACTTGTGATTGTTGGTACCTTTCATGTAATAACTGTTCAAAGGTGTAACCAAGTTGAAAATCACAAAACAAAATTTGGGGAAAAATTATATTTGTAGTTTTTGAGTGATTTTCAGAGCTACGTGGTAAATATCAGTTTTTAAAACTCAGATTGTATTAATTTCTCAGCTGTTTAAATTTGGTCTAGAAATTATATGTAACATTGTGAAAGAAAGTGTGAAGAGGTAGCAGAAGTAGTAAATTGATGTTTTCTAATACACTGTAATCTTTTATACTTCAAAAAGAATTTGCAATATTATTGGAACTGATTTCTTGAAATTGATGAAAACTAGCTACTTATTTTGTTTGAAGCTCACATCTCTGAACATCCAAATCAACAACCCAGCCATAAAATCCAGATTACATTGGGCTCCACTGATGCACGAATTGATTACATGGGATCGAGTATCTTGATGGGAATTTTCAGCAATGCAGATTTGCAATTACAAGATGAATGGAAAGTGTATCTTCATAATACAGTAGACTTAAACATGACAGAAAAAAGGTAAATGAACTTGCTTGCTTTGGAGACAATCATACACGCTGTGGTCGTGTATAGGAAGGCTTTTCAACTGTAATTTGGCTGACCATTGAAAATGATTTGAGCTACATTATTGTTCCATTTCATACACGTTATATTGCCCCATAGAAAGATATTTTCTAATCTCTTTACATATGCCATGTGCATTGCTTAGAGATTTTGGGGCAACAGATATTTTAATTGTTGACTAAGCCAATAACACTGTATAGTTAGCTGGGATGTATGAAGCAATCAGGCTTGTTTGTGTGAGTATCCTGTGGACATTTAAGTGCATTCTTGATTTGAAACTTTGCAGACAGACAAAACATGTATGTATGTCACCTGTTTCAACTCAACAAAATTGGTGACAGCTATTCCCCTGTCTTGGTTTTTTTGGGGCAATATGTTGTTGAATCAATGTCAACCTTTCCTGCTTTGAAATTAAATAAAGTCTGGCAGTTACTTGTCAGTCATCATTTTGGTACATTGATAGAAGTGTTCCCCTGGACAATCAGGGTCCAATTGGCAGGCAAACAACATGTTCACTTCATACAGTATAAATGGTTGGTTTCTTCCTTAAATTGGTATTTTTGCCAATTATCCTGCTGAGTGGAAGAAGAAAAGTTGTGATAAAAAGCTTTCTTTAGGCAATAATTAACACATACTATTATAAATATTTATTCATTTTGTTTGTGTTTATTTGTTCTTATTTCTGTCTAGTGAAGTCTTTGTTCATGGAGATCTACAATGGGACATCTTTCAGGTCATGATCTCACGATCAACAACACCAGACCTAATTAAAATTGGAATGAAATTGCAGGAATTTTTCACTCAACAATTTGATACCAGCAAAAGAGTCCTTTCTACCTGGGGACCTGTCCAGTACCTACCTCCAAAAACACCAGTAATAAATGTGGAGAGGAGTTCCAGTGAACACTGTGAGAACTACTAACTTAATTTTCTTATTTATAAACGTAAAAATAAGAACAATGGTTAAGCTTGTAGCTGTACTTAACGTTTCCTTACTGTTGCAGTGCTAGATGCAGCACATCATCGGCATTGGCCAGAAGTGCTAAAAGTGATTGCTGGATGTCAGATCTCCCTATTCCAAATGCCTTTGCCTGAAGATGCCGTACAGCTAGGTGGATCAATGAGTTTGCATGGAAATCATATGACTCTGGCGTGCTTCCATGGGCCAAATTTCCGTTCAAAATCTTGGGCATTATTTCATCTTGAGGAGCCTAACATTGCTTTCTGGACCGAAGCTCAGAAAATCTGGGAAGACGGTAAATGATCAATAACTTGGGGTCGGGAATGCATACATTTTGTAACGTTTGTAAGAAGTATTTTCATGTGTTATTATTATAATGTTTCAGATCTATGCATGCATTTTAACCTGCAGTTATATTGGCATTTTCATATTAAAGCAAAATAGATTTAGATGATAGTTGACACACAAGTTGAACAGTCAGCTCACAATCTAACTCATGAGTACACTAAAGAAGTAATACAAGCCCCAACCCAAAAAAGAACTATTTATAATTTGAGTTTAATTCTATCAGTTCTGAAGTTGAGTTTGAAAAATGTTTTGCTGCCAGGTTACCTGTTTCCTCATAAAATTTGTATTGAATCCTTTAACACTGTGGAACAGCTATTGATTCTACTCTGTCACCTAAACGCAAGTATATCTTCTAGGGAAACAGATCTTTTGCATGGACAGAGGTAACCTTGCAGTGTGTAAGATACTGGAACAGCTGAAGAGTTAGCTGGATAACAAAGATAACCTTTTGAAACACTAACTTGTTTTCTTCCCACAAATGCTGCCAGATCTGCTGAGTTTCATGAGCAATTTTTGTTTTTGGCCCAAAACTGGGAGCTATACTGTCGTTGAAATGTAGTTTAGATTGCCATTTAATTGAGATCACATGATGGGGTAAATATAACTATATATAATTTATTACTATAGTATCAGATGTGGCTTATTATCATCCGGAAGTATATTAAAAGAAACATGATAAATTGATTGGGGCTGGAATTTTCTCTCTATGAGCATAATTGGGCAATTACAATTAAAATGACCTTGCAATATGCTGGTTAGGTTACAGTTCAAGTTCATAACTTGTGTGTAACCATACATTTAGATTCTAAAAGAAGCAGGCACTTGAGTGGCTTAATGGAAAGTAATCAAGAAAATTGATTCATAAATTAGTTTTTAAAAAATTGTGGAAAAAGCAAACACGTATTTTAGATATAACTTTGATTTAAAATTTCCAAACCTTTGCACCAAGTTGGGCGATTATTCTCACAAAGCAGAAATGCTTTTGGTCTGAAGTATCCCTGTGTATTTTGAAGAGAATTGTGTGGTACCACCTTATTACACATCTGGCAAAATGGCAAAAGTTTAGTATACTGTTTTGCTAAATTTTCATGATGAGTACAATTATTTTAATATTACAAGATGTTAGTCCAGATTTTTCAATGTCTGATAGTCATTACTTTCTACCCAAGTGACAAACCTATCTGCCCACCCATCTACTACCATACTGTCCAAGCACCAAAGCCCACAGTTTTCTTATGTACTTCCTGTGTAAGAGCAGCTGTCAAAGTTGCTGTCTGTCATACTGGACCTTTAAATTTCAGAACATGGCAGCAGACTGCCATGAAAACGGTTTGCACTATGAGAGAACAGTCAGAATGGAAGTTTGGCTCTGCATTTTTGGAGGAGCCCTAATAGGAATCTCCTGTCAGAAATGTGATGTGCTCTTCTTTCACAAAAGAAAGGAGCCAAATGGCAATTTTGAGAGTTTGCTAGTCCTCGGAATCCAGTCCATTGTTTCCACACTTAGGATTTTTCCTTAACGTGTGAAAATTGGGTTCTTCAATCTTTTACTGCCCATTAAGTGATTTTTACGATTACTATACATTTTTATATCCAGTCCTTGTGAACATTTGTCCATTAAAGTGATAGGATAATTCATCACTGTAACAATTTAGAATGATGAATTAATTGGGATCTGTACTGGGCAGTTTAATAAAATATGTCACTAATCTAATCAAGATTTTGAATGCTAAGGTAAAGTTGTTAAACCAAACTGATTTAATTTTAAAAAGCTATATCACTCACAATAAAGCTGTCAAAATGTCCTTATTGAGTAGTATAAAACCAGGTGGATAGTTGAAACATCTTGATCCCAATATTACTTAGAATTTGTGTGACATTTCTTTACAATCCCCAACTCTTCCCCCGCACCCATACCCCCCCAAAAAAAAGTTTGGTTTCATTTTTAAAGAGATCAATAAAACATTTTGGTTTTTTAATATTTAATTTGTATCTCTCATATCTCATAATTAATCACATTCACTAATTTGACGGTAATTTGTTTTTGTTTGATGATATGCCATTGTCTCCCTTTTTAGTTAGATCACCAACCATTCTCAACTAACCACCTGATTATGATGTAGTGAGTCGGGTCCACAAGTAGCAAGTTGTTTCTGACAACAGCAACTTTATCCAATTGCTGGCTGACCATGAATAAAACTTCCAGTTTTTACTTCATACAATCCTGTATCAAACAAGCAAATCTTGAATACATGATCAAAAATGTCTTGGGTGTCCTGAAGATCTGTTGGCATTCTTTTTTTAATTAATACTCAACCCAGTAAAGTTCCTTCTTGACTAGAAATCACCTTTTTTTAACTACCTGGAGTTTGCTTTTTTTTTAAATTAGAAACTAAATCATTAAAACATGAAAACAGACAAAATTTTTAGAGATTGAAAAGAAAGATGTTGCATGTTTTCCATAAGCTTTAGAATGAAGGGACACGATTTCAGAATAATGGTAGGCCATTTAGGATTGTGGCTTTTCACTCAATGTGAGACATTTAGTCATTGAGTATGTTCAAGTTAGAGATCAATAGGTTTCTAGCTATTAAAGACATCAAAACATACAGGAATAGTGCACGGAAATAATGTTGAGGTGGAGTCTCAGCCAAGATCAAGTTGAAAGAGGAGCTCATGAGGCCTGATACGTTATTTCCTACGTTCCCATGCTAACACCAATTTAAAATAATTCTATACACAGCAAAGTGCTATTTATTATTTCTACTGTTTAACAAAAAAAATGCTGCACTGTGTAAAATAAAGCTGCATATGTATTTTACCAATTGGTCTAAATATATTGACATTTTAATTTCTTGAAAATCTAAATTATAAACCAAAATTTCTATTCATTCTAAAAACTAAGCTTGTTCCTCTGAACTCTTTTTGGCCACCATCATGATTTTAATTTACTTAAAAGGTGCCAGTGATCATTCAACATACATTGTACAAACACTGGATTTTCATTTGGGACACAATACAATGGTTACAAAGCCTGGTGGTGCTTTAGAAAGTCCTATGGCAACAATTACTAAAATAACAAGACGCCGTCACGAAAATCCACCACATGGTGTTGCGACTGTTCAGGAGTGGTTCAACTATGTTACTGCCATGAGAAATGAAGGTAAGAAAGTTTAATAATTTATTTTTCTTTCATTTTTAGTTCTTTACATTCCATCAGTTAATTATCAAATACTCCAAATAGCAGAACACTGTTTACAGAACACATTTTACAACACTGCTTTAAGCAACACTGCATCGCCACATTGTTCAGTGCAATTTTCTCGATTACTGCAATTTGCTCTGATGCATGGACGATATGATCTGTGAACTGCAGATAGACTGTTGGGAAAACAAATTACACAGTCTCAATATATTGCAATGAATTGGTCCGTAGATCTCTTGGACTAAGTGCTCATGTACATTGGCTCCAGGCTTTGACATTGTGAATTAAAATTTTGTGTTGTGGTGGAATCTAAGAATCATTCTTTTTAAAAGATATTACAGAACTGCACTGCTTTTGTGTCACATTAAAGGTTTGATTTAAGGCAATCTTTCAGTCATCTCTGAAGCACACTGATGTAATATTGCAGATATTCCCTGTTATCCTAAGTATACCTCATGGACTTGGGACAACTTGGACACACTTGGTTATTAGATCATTTATTAGATCAATTAAATTCCATAAAGACTTGTGCCAGGGTCAAACTGACTCTATAATACCCAAGCTGTCAGTTATTATTGAACAGTGTTGCTGATTCAGCCTTGCAATAATGATATCGATTCTGGAAGACTTCCTATACTGTTAATATCAAGGGTAAATTTGGCCTTTGCCTAAAAAATTTTTTAAAAATTCGTATGTTCAGTCATTGAACTATTAGGATACTTTGGTTTGATAAATGGAAGTGCTTTAACCAAACCAGATGTCACTCTAAAATGTACCAGTATAAGGTAGCCTTATGGGAGATCTTTACACTGACATAATTTACAGCAGGATTTTTCAATATATGGATGGCTTGGAGTACAGCCATCCAAGGGTTTCCATCTGTCTTGCCAACCAATGTTCAAAACATTTATAGTTGAGAAAACAGATTTTGTAGGGAGTGATAATGGGAACTGCAGATGCTGGAGAATTCCAAGATAATAAAATGTGAGGCTGGATGAACACAGCAGGCCAAGCAGCATCTCAGGAGCACAAAAGCTGACGTTTCGGGCCTAGACCCTTCATCAGAGAGGGGGATGGGGAGAGGGAACTGGAATAAATAGGGAGAGAGGAGGAGGCGGACCGAAGATGGAGAGTAAAGAAGATAGGTGGAGAGAGTGTAGGTGGGGAGGTAGGGAGGGGATAGGTCAGTCCAGGGAAGACGGACAGGTCAAGGAGGTGGGATGAGGTTAGTAGGTAGATGGGGGTGCGGCTTGGGGTGGGAGGAAGGGATGGGTGAGAGGAAGAACCGGTTAGGGAGGCAGAGACAGATTGGACTGGTTTTGGGATGCAGTGGGTGGGGGGGGAAGAGCTGGGCTGGTTGTGTGGTGCAGTGGGGGGAGGGGACGAACTGGGCTGGTTTAGGGATGCAGTAGGGGAAGGGGAGATTTTGAAACTGGTGAAGTCCACATTGATACCATATGGCTGCAGGGTTCCCAGGCGGAATATGAGTTGCTGTTCCTGCAACCTTCGGGTGGCATCATTGTGGCAGTGCAGGAGGCCCATGATGGACATGTCATCTAGAGAATGGGAGGGGGAGTGGAAATGGTTTGCGACTGGGAGGTGCAGTTGTTTGTTGCGAACTGAGCGGAGGTGTTCTGCAAAGCAGTCCCCAAGCCTCCGCTTGGTTTCCCCAATGTAGAGGAAGCCACACCGGGTACAGTGGATGCAGTATACCACATTGGAATGTGGAATGTCATCTTGGGGCCTGGGATAGGGGTGAGGGAGGTGGTGTGGGGACAAGTGTAGCATTTCCTGCGGTTGCAGGGGAAGGTGCTGGGTGTGGTGGGGTTGGAGGGCAGTGTGGAGCGAACAAGGGAGTCACGGAGAGAGTGGTCTCTCCGGAAAGCAGACAGGGGTGGGGATGGAAAAATGTCTTGGGTGGTGGGGTCGGATTGTAAATGGTGGAAGTGTCGGAGGATGATGCGTTGTATCCGGAGGTTGGTAGGGTGGTGTGTGAGAACGAGGGGGATCCTCGTGGCGGGGGCGGGGTGTGAGGGATGTGTTGCGGGAGATGCGGTCAAGGGCGTTCTCGATCACTGTGGGGGAAAGTTGCGGTCCTTAAAGAACTTGGACATCTGGGATGTGCGGGAGTGGAATGTCTTTTCGTGGGAGCAGATGCGGCGGAGGCGGAGGAATTGGGAATAGGGGATGGAATTTTTGCAGGAGGGTGGGTGGGAGGAGGTGTATTCTAGGTAGCTGTGGGAGTCGGTGGGCTTGAAATGGACATCAGTTACAAGCTGGTTGCCTGAGATGGAGACTGAGAGGTCCAGGAAGGTGAGGGATGTGCTGGAGATGGCCCAGGTGAACTGAAGGTTGGGGTGGAAGGTGTTGGTGAAGTGGATGAACTGTTCGAGCTCCTCTGGGGAGCAAGAGGCGGCACCGATACAGTCATCAATGTACCGGAGGAAGAGGTGGGGTTTGGGGCCTGTGTAGGTGCGGAAGAGGGACTGTTCCACGTAACCTGCAAAGAGGCAGGCATAGCTGGGGCCCATGGGGGTGCCCATGGCCACCCCCTTAGTCTGTAGGAAGTGGGAGGTGTCAAAAGAGAAGTTGTTGAGTGTGAGGACGAGTTCAGCTAGGCGGATGAGAGTGTCGGTGGAGGGGGACTGGTCGGGCCTACGGGCCAGGAAGAAGCGGAGTGCCTTGAGGCCATCTCCATGTGGAATGCAGGTGTACAGGGACTGGACGTCCATGGTGAATATGAGGTGTTGGGGGCCAGGGAATTGGAGGAGGTGGAGGGCGTGGGTTATTATTTTTTATTATTATTATTTTGTAGGGAGTTGTTCCTCCAAACACGGGGTGTTTCTTTCCTGTGCTCTTGGCTGATTGAGCAAGTGCCAATGATTGGAGGAGCAAAGGGAAAGTGAAGATGACAGTGCTCAGTCAGTGTGTACATTTGGCAGTGTTTGTGGAGGACATGGTGAAGCTACTGACTGTGAAAAGCTGCGAGGCACTGTCTGTGTAACTGGTAGATGGGTTAAGAAGCTGCGACAAAGAGAGACAGTCTCTTCTAAAAGGAAGAAGTTGCCCAACAGTAGTTGTTTGCCAAAGTAGGAAGAGACGTCAAGGGAGAATCTATCTGCCAAAATGGGAAGAAGCTTTGAGGCAGTGTCCCTGTCCAAGATGGCTGATACGTTTCTCAACCCCATTCTCCTGTCTTCTCTCTGTAACCCTTGATTCCCTTTCCTAATGAAGAATCTATCTGTCTTAAATACACTCAATGACTTGGCCTCCACAGACTTCTATACCAATGATTTCCATTGATTAACCACTACTTGACTGAAGAAATTCTCTTCATCTCAGTTTTAAAGGGTCATCCCTTCACCCTGCGGCTGTGCCCTTGGGACTTAGTCTCTCCTAATGGAAATATCTGCTCCATTTTACTCTATTCAGGTACCTCAGTATTGTGTAAGTTTCATTGTGATTCCACCCTCATTCTTCTAAACTCCATCGAGTACAAACTTGCAGTCCTCAACCGTTCTTCATATGACAAACCCTTCATCCTGGGATCATGTAAACACCCTCTGAACTCCCTGAAATGTCAGCACATTCTTCCTTAGATACAGGGCCTAAAACTGCTCTCAATATTCCAGTCAGTCCAGAGCCTTATACAGCCTCAGCAGTAAATCTTTGCTCTTGTATTCTAGCCCTGTCAAAATGAATGCGAACAATGCATTTGCTTTTCTAACTGGCAACTGAACCTGCATGTTAACCTTAAGACAATTCTGAACTAGGACTCTAAAGTCCCTTTTGTGCTTCAGATTTCCGAAGCCTTTCCCCATTTAGAAAATAGTCTACCCTTCTATTCTTTTGACCAAATTGCATAAGCTCACACTTTCCCACATTGCATCCATCTGCCACCTCTTTGCCCACTCTCCTGGCAGTCCTTCTACAGCCTCCCCACTGCATCAACATTACCTGTCTCTCTACCTACCTTTGTTGCTACATTTGCAGATGACACAATGTCCTTAGCTCTTTCACCAGATCGTTGATGTATAACGTAAATAGTTGTGGTTCCAACTCTGGACTCTGCAGGATTCCACTAATCACTGGCTGCCATCCTGAAAAACACCCCTTTATTACCTACTCTCTGCCTTCTGCCAGTCGGCCACTCCTCTTTCCATGCCAGAGCCTCAATTATTGCAATTTCATGAGTCTTTTGCACACAATTTTTTTCTGTAAAACCAGATAAAGAACAGAATAAATTCTCTCATTTTTAAGTCATAGATTTATAAAATGACTTGTACATATTTCATTTAGAGCTGAACCTCCTTCGAAACGTTGATGCTAACACCCGAGACAGTAAAGCAACTATTAAAAATTCTAATCTGCTGAGTGGCTTCCGTGGAACTGCCAACTACAACCATGAGACAGAAACAATCTTTGCCTTGCCAAGGATGCAGCTGGACTTCAAATCAATACACATGCAGGAACCTCAAGAACCTTCACTGCAAGGTAAAATTTGAAAAAGTATACAATAAAGACCTTTACTGTTTAATAAAGGCAAAAGTTGATGGAAATATTGAGCAGGTCAGACAGCAACTTCAGAGATAAACGATCAATATTTCAGAGAAGATGATTTTTAATCAAACTAAATCATGAAGAGTCATTTGACCTGAAATGTTAAGCTTGTTTGTGTCAGCATAAAGAAGGGTCTGGCCTGAAACGTAAGCATTTGTGCTCCTGAGATGCTGCTTGGCCTGCTGTGTCCATTCAGCTTCACACTTTGTTATCTTGTCTCAACATATGCTGTGTTCACAGTATTTTAGTTCAGCTTTTCTGAATCTGCAGGAAATTTTTCTGATTTACTGCACAATGTCAATTGACTTTTTGAATAGTTGTAAATAGTCTGTAGAATTCTTTATTCTTTTTGTAGTTGATCTTTGCAGCACTTTCTTTCTCTGGAGAGCTGTCACAATAGAATCTATGACTGAGCTATTGGTACTCCTTCAATTTAGTAACCTTTTCTTGCTGCTAATCAGATGTTCAAACAGAAGTTTTCAGTACTGAGTATTTATGTGTAATCTATCATAATACATTATTATAACATGCATAAGTTGTTGAAGTTGATTTTTAAATAAATTTGTTTAAAAATTACCAGAATTCTGGATTCAACTTTGTTTTTAAACATGAATAACATATATAAATTATACACAACTCAAAGCAGTTCTCTGGAGTTTTTTTTTCCTGTCTATTAGATCCCAACAGTAAGCCAAAGGTAGAATGTAGTGTTGTGACAGAATTCACTGACCATATTTGTGTGACCATGGATGCTGAGCTGATTATGTTCTTGCATGACCTCGTATCTGCTTACCTCAAAGAGAAAGAGAAAGGTAAGATAAACTTAATGATAATTCAGTGTTTACGTATTAAAAACTGATACCGTCTATTGCACTGCCTGAGATGCTACGTGCCTGCTCGTTTCTGACCACTTTTTATACCCTCATCTGCAAATCTCTTTCATGAGACCATCAACTGTCTTGATATCTGTGGAATCAGATCCTAACTGCTCAATTCTCCTCCTAGGGAATGCTTGCCAACATCAACAATTACTCTTTTTAGTGTTTTATTTTCAGAACGGCCATGATTGTTTTATTGTTCAAAAGTCTTCTCAATGACACTTCTTGTCAATTTGTCTCTAACCACATCATATGTCTGGTCTGGAATATACCTTGCCATCTAACTATATCAGCACTTTGTCTGATTAGTTTTGGTTTTATTTATGTTATACACAGAGCATTGTGATTGCCCTAGTTACAGTCATGATTGATTAATTTCTGTGTCAGTGTGACTCTGGTGAGTTACCCCATCTTGAAGAATTCATAATAATTAACATGGCCAACATACCACTCTGCACTGCCTTGGAGACTTCCGTTAATGAGACAATGGTAAAAGAAGATTGTGAGCACATCCACCATCGCTTCTCCTCCTGTATCTGTAAGGTCATAATTTGTTTACCAGAGGCTTTTCTTGATCCTTTCATATTCCTCATTTATAGTTAGTATTATTATGATATTATACATTTGTTTTGACTGTTGTGAATAAATTGTGTAATTTTTTTATCAGTTTTGGAATTTGGATTTCAAAATGGAGGTGCTAGTTTTGTCTGTGAAGAGTTTCATTTTAAAAATAAACAAAATCAGAGAATTCTGTTGGAACATCGATTAAATCCAGCAATTTGCCAGAGAGCTGATGGCTGCAAATTCCTGTGGTGTTAGTGGAAAGATATTTGTATCATTGAGATTGTAATAGATAAAGTAAACATTTCAGGTTTGTTTTCAGTTCAGAAGATCAATGATTAAACAAGGTTATTTTTAATTCAATCCAGAAGACACCACGATTGTGTATAAAAGTAAGTTTAGTTTCTCTCCTAGGAGGAGTTCAGGGCAGTTCAGAGAATTAGTCACTTAGAGTGTGGTTTCTGAAACTTCCAAAGCCCAGGAGAGTTTGGTTAGAAATTTGCGGGTTGTTAGCACTGAGAAAGCTAGGTTCTGAGATTGTGAAATGTTAATGTCAGCTAAAAAAGGAACTGCATGACTATCTCCACAGTCCATAGCAAAGAATCTGAAAGGAGTCACTGAAGTAGAAACCTAAGAGTTGAGATAAGACTGATTTCTCTGGACTTGAATTTTCGTAATATATATTGTTTGGGAACCAGGCAGAGACTTGTGCCATGTGTTTGTAAGATCATTATTATTGTTGTTATGTATTCTTCATGCCTGTTTTAAATTAGCTTGTTTTGTTAATCTTCTTGTGTAATAAGCATCATGATACTGTTAGTTTAAAAAATCTGCAGTCTCACATGAATTTCTATGCTAACTAACTTCCAAAAACACACAATCTATCTAACCAGATTTCGTTCTGGGATCCAACCAGTAGCTGAGATTACAACAGTATCAGCAATATACCACTCCATTTCCATCTTTTTAGTTTCATGACCTTTGTTATTAGATTATCCTCTCAAAATCAATTTATAACTGAGCTAGGATGTAGATGCTCAACATCAGATATAAGGTACCTTCATTTCCCCTCAAATGTCATGTTTTTGCTGCAATCATCTGTACAAATAGAATGTGATGGTGCACAAGTTAATTGTTCTTTAGTTCAGTTGAACTGCAAACCCCATGTCCATTGAGATATTTTTCTAATCAACCTGTTCAGACATGTTCAGGGACTTGAACCCACTTCTCCATAGCCCAGAGGTAGGGACATTACCATGTGCCACAAGGGCCATATGGGTTTGCTTTACGTTTTTTTAAAAATCAAACTGTTCAGGGTTGTTGGTGACACACTTCTGGAGCAGGTGGAATTTGAACCCAGTCTCCTGGCTTAGTAGTAGGAACACTACCTCTATGCCACCAGGCCCCCTAGGTCTGCTTTTTTTTTTACCCCCCTAATCAACCTCTTCAGAGATGTTATTACACACCTTGAGCAGATGAGACTTGAACCCAGGCCTCATGACTTTGAGGTAGGAACACTGCCACTGCACCAAAAGATCACCCCATATCCATTTACTTTTGTTCCCAGGCCTCTGCTGCAGGTATTGGGACAGTAGCACTGCACCACTGCACCACAAGGACTCTTGGTTATGTCCTTGAATCCCAGATTTTGTGTCGAGCTATTGTATTCCAAATATAGTTGTTAATTATGTAGTTATTTTAATCAATCTCTTGGGGCATGTTGTGACTATGACTGTGCCACAGAGGTTTTGTAAATTGTATCAATATTTTCTAATCTGTTTCCTAATCTGTTCTTAGACACCTTTGGAGCAGGTGGAACTTAAACCTAGGCTGAGCAATACTATACACAGTACTTCACCGGTGGTTTCAAGGAGAGCCTGTATATCTGGTTTTTGGTTTATAAATCACTCATAGTAATGGACATCACTAGCTCAGTCAACATTTATTGCCCATCCTTAATTCCCCAGAGTGCATTTCAGTTAATCACGTTGCTATGGGTCTGGAGCCACATGTAGACCAGAACAGGGAACTGATAAATTTCTTTCTCTACAGGACATTAGTGAATCAGATGGGAGTTTACATTTATGAACAAGCTAGTTTATTGGATGATTGTAAAATTTAAATTGTATAATTTTAAAATGTTGAGACCGAGTACTGAACACTACAGCTTATGACGTGTTACATCGTGCCAACCAGAATACGGCACAATTAGCTTGTTATCTGATAGGAAACAGAGAATCAATTTTCTACACATGCCAATATGTTCTCCACTACATTCACCTTTCTATTTTCCAGTATAACTTTTAATGTAGTATCTCATCAAATATATACTAGAAATCAAAGTATAATATATCCTAGTTCCCCTTCATTCACAGAACATGTTCTACTTCAGAAGATCTCTAATAAATTTGTCAAATATGATTTCCTTTTCACAAAGCTATACCTGATTATCTTGAATGTTTCAAGTAACTTCTGGCATTTTTGCTATGGTATTATGGTATTAGACTAGCTGGCCCTTGGATTCTGTCTTCTGCTTCTGTCTCCCTTCCATTTAGTAGAGTTACATTTGCTGTTTCCAACCTGATACAACTTTTCCCAAATCTAGGAAATTTTAGTAAAGTATAAACTATACATCACTAAGTCACTCACTACGTCTTTTAAGACCCTGGTATGAAGCCCATCAAGATCTAGATACTTATCAGCCTGCAGATTCAATAATTTTTCAGTCACTTCCCTATTCTAATATCCTTGTGATCCCCATTCCATGACTTTATTTACAGCTATTCCTGGGATGTGGTTACTGTTTTCCTTTATAGTGAAGGCCATTGCAAAAAGTACCTGTTGAATACATCTGACATTTCTTTATTCTTCTGTATTAATTCTCCAGACTTGCTTTAATTATTTTTGTTTTTAAATAATCTACATCAACTCTGATAATCTGTTTTTATATTTCTAGTTAGCTTTCTCCCCATGTTATTCTTTTAGGTTATTTTGCTGTTTTTGTTTTTAGATCATTCAACCATCTTTGTGTAGTTATATGCTTTTTCTTTAAGTTTCCTAGTATTTTCAACTTTTTTAGTTATTCCTGAATGATAGGTCCTCCAGTGGGAATATTATTATTTTCTCTCTGGCATTTATATATTCTGCGTATTATATAATTATATCTGCCACTGCAACTTTTTTAACTTCCCCCTTAACTTAATTTCCCATTTCAGTTTAGAACAAGGAATTGTTTCCTTACAATAGTGTTGAGAATCACAAGATAAGTAGTATTTCTATAATTTATTACATTTTTGAATTCAAATAGATTGATTTCAGAATTGCTCAGGAAAGGAGAACTACTTTGCCCAAAGTAGGGAATACTGAATGAGTAAATAAAAGACTGTGGAACAGTGATCATTGAATTATATCTATTCAACACATCAAGGATCCATATGAGCTAATGTTGGAGATGCTATTCAGCCAGCTGGCAGATCTGCTTTTCATTCAGTGTTAATATCAGTTCTTTAGGCTCACTGCCTCACTTTGCCATCAAGCAACATTTTTTGTTTACCTTATCAAGACCATGCAGGTTGAAACTTGCTGAAATCCCAAAACAGGTGTACCATAAAGATCCTGAGGGTTGGCAAATATCGGATCAATTCCCTTGAGTGACTGGTGTGTGTATTTGGTGTTTGTGGATCATGCCCTGACATGCTGTTGCATGGTAAGCAATGTGGAACTTCTTGACACTCAGTGGAGATCTAAAGGAACCCAGGTACCTGCTCTGAGAATTTGTGAAGTCCACCTTGCTCACAACAGGCTAAGGGACTGCATCCTAATAAGATTGTTGATAACCAATAATTCCCCTTACAAGGCATCTCACTGCTGCATTGTGAAAAGCTCACCCCATTGCCTAGAACTTTTTTAAAACATGCAAAATGTTGCTCCTTATGTCGGTAGGCCTCACTGGATTCCTGACATGGTTCTGCTGCATTTCTTGCTGTGGACCATGTTGTTCATACCAATATAAGACTCAGCCCATAGTAAGAGATCTTCACTAAGACATCTTGTTGCCGTAATGTCTATGCATGTGCAATGTTGCAATCCTCTGGTAACATAATTTAGAATTTAATATATAGTTTTCAAAATTAGTGTTAAAGGTACGATAAATGGAAAAAACAGTAATTAATCCCCTGACGTAAGTCCAAATTAAACAAACTTAGGTTAATTATACTTAAAAGGCATGCTTTTTTAATTAAAAGGGTTAGTGTTGGTCGTAAGATCACTTGAAGGATGATAACCCATCATTGAGTTTTGGATTGAGCAACAATGTCTACAGTTATTCCATAGGGCATAACCTGAGTAAGGATCATCCATTTAGAATCAAAGAACTCCTACAGTGTGGAAACAGGTCATTCAGCCCATCATGTCCACACAGGCCCTCCAAAGAGCATCCCACGCAGCCCCATCCTCTACCCTGTCCCTGTAACCCTGCATTTCCCCTAGCTAATCCACCTAGCTTGTACATCCCAGGACACAATGGGTAATTTAGCATACCCAGTCCACGTAAACTGCACATCTTTGGGCAGAAATTGGAATACATGGAGGAAATCACGAGGAGAATGTGCAGTCTCCAGACAGACAGTCGCCCGAGGGTGGAATCGAACCTGGGTCCCTGGTTCT
This sequence comes from Stegostoma tigrinum, assembly GCF_030684315.1. NCBI lineage: Eukaryota > Metazoa > Chordata > Chondrichthyes > Orectolobiformes > Stegostomatidae > Stegostoma > Stegostoma tigrinum. Next base: position 35,966,507 of record NC_081354.1, on the reverse strand, counting down.
GTGGGGCAGCAATGCTAATCATTGAGCCACCTTGCTGCCCTTTAAGACAGAGATGAGGCCGGTTTTATACTTTGAGAGTGGTGAGTCTGGAGCTCTTTACTGCAGAGGGTGATTGTAACTGGATTCGTAACTGTGTCTTAGTTGTGATAGATTTTTAATCAGGAAGGGAATCAAAGGGTATAGAATTATGGCAGCAAATTGGTTTTGAGGATTATTAAATGTGCTATGATCTCATTGAATGGCAGACTGAACTTAAACGGGCCAAGTAGCCTAATTCTGCATTTGTTTCTTATGTTCTTTGGTTGAATCCAGAAGTCAACAGTTTTGTGGCCTTAAGGTAAAATTGAAGAATCAGTTAGCCAAAAGTTATTTAAGGGAGCCCCAAAAAACTTGTAATTCAGAGAATGACTGAATATCAAGGAGAAGTAATGTGAATTCCAGAGAACTGTGGTATAGTCTCACGAAAAGAAATAAAAAAAACTCTAAACTGTAGTGTTCAGTTAGTGGTATGTGTACGTTGTGAAACTTGATTTACATAAATATATGGCATAATTCTTTCATTTACTCACCAGGCATTCAAGTTTGTCATTAAACATTAATGGTTCTCCAGTAGTACAGTAATAATGCACTAATTAAGATGCACTGAATAATTGCACGAGGCAAATGTTCTTTTGACATATGTCTATTTTTGTCTGTTCCTAGCTATATTTCCTCCTCGAGTTCTTGCCATACGCCCAGGCCAAAAAAGTCCTGTTGTGGCTCATGACGACAGCTCTACAAATAAAAGTAAAGAGGAGGTGATCTATACAACTGTCGACTGGAGAGAGTTTGTTTGTAATACCTGGCATCTGGAACCCACATTAAGGTAGCATCCAGACAAAATGGCTGACTGATCTCAAGTTTCCAACTCCAACCAGCTTTTAAATACGTAGACCCCCAAAAGTTAAAATTAAATTATTCCAGCTTACACTTTATCCCCGTTAAAACTTCTTGGCATATTTTCTTAATAATCTTTGAGTCTTTCAGTATATGATTGCCTCCAATCAGACAGACAGGAAGGAAACTAGCCATTAGAATATATGCACATCAACTAGCAGCAAAACAGCATGATGAACTCTCATTAATATTGGTACACTCCGACAATGAAGGCCATCAGTTTAACTGGGGCAAGGTAACCATAGTAGCCCAAGCCAAATATAGACACGCACAGGAATTCCTAGAAGCACGGTTCTCTACCCGTAATGCAATCAACAAACATATAGCATTGGATCCCATATACAAACCCATACAGATCAAAATCAGAAATGACACTACTCACCATAACGGACCAAACAGTATAAATTCCGTGTGAAGTAGAATAACATCTCTTCATTGGAGGCTCCAGTGATGATGTCACCTAGCATGGCGACAAAATGTCTGAACAAGAACAAGTCAGCTCGGCGAACAAGTCAACAACCTGACCCACAACCTGAGCTGCAGATCTTTGCCAAAACTGTGATTCAAGCTGCTAATTTGTTGAGATTCTCCAGCACTAGTAACCATGCCCCATGACCTCTCCCAAGCTTAAAGAGCTAGCCTCTTTTCTCTTATATGAAGAACAGACTTGTAGCAAGTAACATAAATGATGCTTCAAGTATATTTCAGTACCTTCAAAATATGCATGAAGATATGTATGGAAAAGTTGGTTGTCCCTTCATCCAGTAATTGCCTTTTGAAATATAGTTAAAAATTTCTAATCTTAGTTTTAGTTTTAATCATTACCTATGTTCTTTAGAACTTCAGTAATTGTTAATAACATTGATTTTCCCGAGAAATGGTGATAAGGCATCACTGCAACTTGAATACAAGTATCAATGTCAAAATTTCTCATCATATTAGAAAAATCTTCATAATTAGTTTTGATATATTCAACACTGCTGAAGTTTTATATTGACAGTGACTAAAAATTTGTCATCGGAAACAATGAGTCTTTGAAGTCGGAATGATATTATGCAAGTGTTAAAGCACTACTACACACTTTGAATCCCCCTACCACCAGAGCATAACAGTAACAATACAAAATATTTTTGATGATCAAACATTTCTATGAATCATAGTAGCACTTGTATACTTTTCTTCACAACCTGTAACTAAAGACTGTAACTCACATTTTAAAAATGTGATCTTGAGCAATGATGTGCTTTGGTTGATTTGTTTTTTACAGATTAATTTCCTGGACTGGAAGGAAGATTGACCCAGTAGGTGTGGATTACATTCTTCAAAAACTGGGATTCCATCATGCCAGAATCACCATTCCAAAATGGGTGCAACGTGGTGTTATGGATCCACTAGATAAGGTTCTCTCAGTTCTTATTAAAAAGCTTGGAGTGGCACTGCAGGATGAGAAAGAAAAGAAAGGAAAAGACAAGGAGGAACATCAAAAATAAGTTTATTGCAAGAGTACAGTGACTTTTGTTTTTGCTACTGCATGTCATTTTCAGGTTTTGTTGTATTACAAATATATATTTCAGTAGTCATTCATTAAATTCATTCTTTTTGCAAAGTTATTATTAGCAAAATTCAATGAGAAAGTCTTTATATGTTGTAAATTAAACTCTGCACTACCGCTTTCTAAGTGAGTAAGATTGTTTTACTGTGGAATATGGTACCATTCTAAACTGGTTAGCTAATTATTACACAATTACTGTGATGTTGGTGCATGTATGTATGTATAGATACAATGTGAAAGTACAGTGAAGTGTCAAGTGCTGTTCGGCATTCCGATTTTTATTGTGATTATGTATTTAATGTCTTTGTATTATAATTACTAAAATAAATAGCAACAAAATTGTCTTACATTTCATTGATCAAAAATACCTACTGTTATGCATTTGTTGATAATCTTTATGTTGTGTGCACTGTTACTTTGAGAACAAACATGCTGTAATTTTGGCTAAAACTTGATCATTTTTAATGCAAATGGAAAAAATGGTCATGAGTTCATCTGTGAAATTGTCACAAATAAAATACTGCTGAATTTTAAAACAAAACAATTAATTTTAACTCTGTCTCTTCGTGTGGTGAAATCCAAGTACATAGAACAGTACAATACAATGCAGGCCCTTCAGCCCACTATGTTGTACCAACCTATTATCCTACTCTTAAGATCAAACTACCCTGCATACCCAACATTTTCCTATTATCCATGTGCCTTTCTAAGAGTTGTTTGTTTGAATGTCCCTAATGCATCTGACTCACTATCACTGCCGGCAGTGCATTCCATGCACCCACCACTCTGTGTGTGAAGAACCTACCTCTGACATCTCCTCCAGTTGTCCTAAAATTATCCCCCTTCATATAGTCATTTCCACCCTGTGAAAAAGTCTCTGGCTATCCACTCTATCTATGCCTCTCATGATCTTGTACACTTCAATCAAGTCACCTCTCATCCTTCTTCACTCCAATGAGAAAAGCCCTAGTTCCTTCAACCTTTCCTCATAAGACCTTCAAAAAAGACCTCCACTACTTCCTCTGACTCTGCACACAAGTTCTCTCCACTGGTAAGACAAAATGACTGTGATCAGGGTCAGGATGAAATTTAACTATATCACAAAAGGATCTACTGTTTTACCTAACGAAACAATTATTCGCACCTGATTATTATTGACACATCAAGTTCAATCCATAAACACCCATCTTCACAATGTCTCACACTTTGTGGACTAAATTCTAGCTCTCCCATCTGATCTTCTATAAGCTTATTTTGAAACCATTTCCATATCAAACTCCATCTTCGATATAATTGAATCAAAATAGTAACTGATGTTATGATCAGTTTACAATCATGTAACCTATTTAAATTTTCAGAAATAGTTGACAAACAACTTTTACAAATACATATATGAACGTGAATTTTCCTCATATTGATGAAGAATGAGAAGGATGATGAATGGGATTAGGATAACAACATCCTTAATGATATTAGAAGGTTTCCTGGAAGAGCAAATGTTAAACGTTTCATGAGCCACATGGGTGCTTTCCTGGCTGGTGGAAAATAAAGAATAATGTTGTAGCACAGTAGTATCTTTGAATGTGTGGTGACACAATAAACACACAGCCACAGTTAATTTGGGGAAAATATAAGCACTACTGCCAATTTCCCCTTTGGGTGCAGTGGTAGGTGGGAAGAAAGGGAAAATAAAAGGAGTTCAGAAGAAATCCTTTGTCTAGGGACTGACTTTGGGTTTGGCTGGGTTAGAGCCCATTGTACTGTATGGAGTTGCTGTTGATCAGACCTTGTTTGTGACTGCATACTACTGCTGTAAGATCCCTAGAAGACTAAACTCTGAATACACTCAAATTATTAAACTCCTGGATCACAGAGATTCACACGCAGAAGTCATATCAAAACTAGCAAATATCAAAAAAAAGCACTGACAAACCATCAAACTAATACTGTTGTATCCTCAAGAAGAATACCCATTGGAAAATAAATTTTCACAAAACCACTGGAAATACACGTACTATGATGATAGTTACGAGTCAGAAAAGCATTAAAAAAAACAACCATCAAGTGCAAATGTAATAGGTACCAGTTGTATGTATGAGCATGTACCAGTTGTATGTATGAGCATGTATCAGAAACAATTAATTTGGAACTCTGGTGAGTAGAATTGTCTCATCATGTGGAATTTTCCCACCAACTCGTTCAACGGTACCATTCTTTACCAAATTTCCCTCTTCTACAACCTGAGCACCTAGCAACTCATCGTCTCTTCCCACATTCACCTCTAGGAATCGAATTAAACAGTTTTGATCATAACTAAAATGCTCTCCTAGATCCTTGTGGCTGATTTAACAAAGTATCAGATGAACCTGAGAGAAGCTTCTGAATGACTACGTATCTGACTTTTTCCCTGTAAAGTCAGTGTCGAAGAATCAGACAAAGAAGAATCTAGGTGGATATTATAAATAATAGTATAGGGATCACATATTTCTAACATAAAACATGATACTGATGATTACACTGAACAACATATAAGCCTTTGATAACAAAGTATGGAGCTGGACGAACACAGCAGGCCAATCAGCATCTTAGGAGCACAAAAGCTGACGTTTCGGGCCTAGACCCTTCACCAGAAAAGGGTCTGGCCCGAAACATCAACTTTTGTGCTCCTAAGATGCTGATTGGCCTGCTGTGTTCATTCAGCTCCACACTTTGTTATCTCGGATTCTCCAGCATCTGCAGTTCTCATTATCTCTATCATATAAGCCTTTATTTGGTTTATACATGAAACCATCCAGTTTTCCCAGAATCCAGTTTATACACAGATGAACTTTATTTACCATAGAATGGGTTCTATAATATTTAGGTGACAAAATATACCTGGTTGATGAACTCAAAACATAATCTGTTGTCTCACCTTATACTCTGTAGTATTCACTTTACCATCAAAATAAGCCTTGCTCTGTTCCCCTTTGTCTCCAATTTAATAGCTACTGACATCTGAGCTGCTTGAATGTTGCCCAGCAATTGCTGTATGGTTCTCTCATGACAAAGGGCAACAATTTCAAATTCCTAAAAAGTTCAACCCTAAAAGATTTGATTCCTCTCAAGGGACATCCCGTCTTCAAAACATGTGGGGTAATTGAACTAGAGACTGTGTTTCACACTATTAGAACAGTAGTGCTATATTCATGTAGAATTGCATTATTGAACAGTAAAATGAGTGCCTTGATTCAATGCTACGTGGGAGTCCCCACCTAGTAAACATTTGTTATTCCAGGATATCAGCTGTTGGTTTAGCTGTGTTGCTTTCGGTAGGAATGCCTCAACCCATTTATGAAAAGTATCAGTTACTACCAAGATATATCAGTATCCTCCCTAATATGGTGCCAAAGAAACAACATAACCTATCTGCAAATTACTCCACGTGCCTTCAACTGGTGTCAAGTGCCTCAATTCCCCTTTACTCACATACCTACCCAGGGCTATTTTGAGAACATATTAAACAATTGTCCACATAACACTTCAAAACCTTATCTAAATTAGGCCACCAACATAGCCCTTTAAATCAATTAGCAGTTGTTTCTGCTCCCTGATGAGCATCATAACATTGACAGATGACCGGATTATAGTCTTATGTTGGCACCATCTACAATCTATTATTAAGAACAGCACGTCCTGGAGTTGTAACTTATCTTACCATTTGTCATAGGAAGCTGGATATGTTTTGACCTGTAACCGCTTTAACTCATCATCCCTATCCTAAGTCTGTTTGAGATCTCCCACTTTAACCTGAATAATAGTAACAGCATCTATTTTTCATGTGGTTCTCCCTCTCAAATACCCTGTTTTGCCAATTCATCTGCTCGAGAATTCCAAATTGGAGAGGAAATATGCTGTGACTAAATCGTGATAATCTCATACTCCCTTGCGTAGTTTGAAAAATATACTTTAACAAGGATGCATATGAGGGAGGTTTTCGTTTTGCTGAAACAAAACCTCTCGCTTCCCACAATGGCAGGAAGTTTGTTAAATTATTGCAGACATAAATACTGTCAGAATATGTATTATTAGTGATGGGAACTTATCAACATTACTAACTACAGAAGCCACAGCTGCTAATTTGACTGCTGGAGCACTCATCCCACTAGGTAATTTAACAGCTAATGCAACAAACAGTCTACCTTGGTCATCCTCTACATATCATCTTTAATGTGTCTATTTAAAAACAATGAATCAGTTATGTTCTGTAAGGAAAGTCATGGGATTAAGCCCATTTATGTAGGAACGGTAATGTAAATCTCAGAAAATTGCAAGAAGATGCCTTTCACATTTTGTAAATCCTTCCTGTCCTGGGTTAAAAGGTTAGAAACATAAGCCACTGGTCCTACTGACCTACAGTGTTTCTTCAAAAGCAATGCAGCAAGTGTTTAATCTGTTGCAGTGACCTCTAGCGCAAAAGTGTGTTCTGGGTCTGACATAGCTGTACATTCAGCTAAACCCGGTTTCAATTCCAAAAGTCTATGTGTACTGTTCAGTCTACTGCCATGGAACATTCTTCCCCTCTTAAAAAGATTTGATAATGGCGATGCTTCCATAGCAAAACCATCGATATCATTTCTACAATAGCCCACTAATCACAATAAAGCTTGAAGCAAATTTACATCTTTAAGGGAGGGTCAAATGTAAAATGCTTCTTTTCAATTTTGCACCTCCTGTGGGTACCATGGTGCTTACGTACACCATCTGAGACTTCATAATTTGCATCTTCTTAGGATTTATTTTAATTCTCAATGAAGTAGGAGGGTTAATATGTCAGCCAATAATTAGAGATATTCCTCTGGTTTCAGTCTGGAGAAGAAGATCATCTACATACTGGAATAAACAATCAAGTCTTGATCTAGTGTTCAGGGAAGCTGTACTAACATGGCTGGATGATAACAAACCACATCGCCCAACTTAAACTCAATCAGATTCATTTCACAGTAAACGTCAAGTAAATCCACTCAAAATACTTGCCCCTTTCTTGCCCCAAAACAAACAAATATCTCTGTATGTGATAAGAGTGATATGGGAACCCTGTATCTCATGGACGTTCAAGTGGGTGGCCTTCTACCATGGTTCTCTCTACACTATGCCACCTAGGATACATCCACATACCGGAGAGGCCTAGTACTATCAACATAGAGCCATCGAGACATGCATCATGGAAATAGACCCTTCGGTCCGACTTATCCATGCCAACCAGGTTTCCTAAACTAAACAAGTCTCATTTGCCTGCATTTATCCCTCTAAACTTTTCTTATTCATGCATCTGTCCAAATGTTTTTAAATCTTGCAACTATACCAGTATCTAGCATCTCCTATGGCAGTTTACTTCACATACGAACCATGCTACATTTGAAAAGGTTGTCCCTCAGGTCTCTTTTAAATCTTCCTCCTTTCATTTTAAAATTATGCCCTCCAGTTTTGCTTCCTGTAACAGTGGATAAAAGAAAGTAGCCTCCTCTACCTCCCTCACAGGAGCCTGTTACACTGGTCCCTCTCATGGCTGATGTCTGTATCCCTGTCCTGATTCCTATTCCTGTTCCTGTCTGTACCGGCGAAGTGTTCTACAATCCCGAGAGAAGTGACTAAATCAGCTGCAATTGTAACAGACAGTCAGAGTCATTTTCCACAGGTCTAATGTCCCCTTGCAGCTGGCCTCTACATTGACCCACGTGCATTGCATATGGAAATGGGAAACCCCAAGGATTAACACTACCACTTCTTCCTTTAACTCCGTCATTTGTCCTCACCAGATCAGCATTAGGATATTTTATGCGAGATATTTTCCCACCCTTACTCCCTTTGCCCTAAGCTACCTCTTAAATTTCTACAGGCGGCACAGTGGCTCAGCGGTTAGCACTGCAGCCTCACAGCGCCAGGGACCCGGGTTCAATTCCAGCCTCAGATGATTGCCTGTGTGGAGTTTGCACATTCTCCCCATGTCTGCGTGGGTTTCCTCCGGGTGCTCCGGTTTCCTCCCACAGTCCAAACATGTGCAGGCTAGGTGGATTGGCTATGTTAAATTACCCGTAGTGTTCAGAGGTGTGTGGGTTACAGTGGGATGGGTCTGGGTGGGATGGACTTGTTGGGCCAAAGGGCCTGTTTCCACACTGTGGTGAACCTAATCTAATAATTCCTTCTCTCAAACTGGAGCCATACTACCCATACCTCATCATGTGTACCATCTATGGAGTCAACATCTCACACGCCTTCTTTTCCCCTGCCAAAATCTGCACTACTAAAGTTCATAACCAATTAGAATGCTCACATCCAGTTAATCTGGTATGATCCACATCTCCAAAAACCTGTGTAGGTGTGACCTCTACCTGACCACACTAAGCAGTCCGTGCCTGCTTACAAGATGGCAGACAGAACCTAAGCAAAACAAAGCAGCCTGCTCACACAATGAAATAGAATGATACCTTTGAACAGAACTACTAGAAGGTTAGTAAAAGAATGCTGTAAGTTCCCATCCGAGACAGTTCTGATAAAAGGATCTTAGAACAGATAAATGACCATTTCCAGCCTTATTAATGAAAGGATGATTGTCCCAGTAAATGAATAACATCAGGCACTAAATGAAGTCCATAAGCAGCTGCAAGGACAACAGCTAAAGTTATTTTGTAGTAAATAGTTACTTTTTTGAAGCGACCTGCAATATTAAATAGTTTCTATTAAAAAATGGTTTAATCATAGAAGTTGATTTCAATACATAACCAGAATACAAGCATCAAAGAACGTTTAAGCCTATACGTGAAGGTTAACTAACCTTAGGAGATGCCTTCTCTTACGCCCTGAACAACCCATTGCTCACAATCCATAAGTTAATAAATGCTACCAGAAGTAGTTGTACAATGTCACGCTTCATAGCTAACTTTATAACAGAAATTAACTTTATAACAATTAGTTAAAACTTTAAAATAAAAAGTCAGTTAGTTATATAATTGGGACAGTGGGAATTATTAGAGGAATGGCTGAATTTGATAAACTAAAACGTACATGGTACAACAAATAATAGAATTCACACTGTCCTTGGAGATAAGAGACCTGAGAGATCTGAAGGTGTAGCCAGTAAACGTTTGGAATGTGAATGAATAAAATGCATAGAAAGATCCAAAGGCCTACAGACTACAAACACCACAAGTCCATGGGAGCTTGGGGCTGTCTGTAGAAATGCCCACAATTGATTAGGTGAGCCAATGGATTGGGTGTGTGGGTTAACAGGGAAGGACAGTGACTATGCTGTATTCATTTTAACAAAGGGTATAAAATGCTGTATTTTCACTGGAAATATCAGTGTATCATAGGTCTCTATTTTGATCTGGGGAAGATTCTTTGGCCCTCTCCCTGCATCGAGTTTCTGCTCGAATAAACATTTTCCACTTGCCTGAATAGGTGGTACAAATGAGGAGGTATGGACAGCAAAGTGAATGGTTCTAGCTTGAGAGAAGAAAATTTAAGAGGTAGCTTAGGGCAAAGGGAGTGAGAGTGGGAAAATATGTCCCATAAAATATCCCAATGCTGGTCTGGTGAGGACAAATGACGGAGATAGAGGAAGAAGTGGTAGTGTTAATCCTTGGGGTTTCCAACCTCCATATACAATGGGAAGCGATGGAGATTAAGGTCCAGATTTCATTAAATTCCAAGCCAGTTCCCTCTAAGCTAAAAATGTATCAAAAAGCATACTGCACCATCTGACACTCCAATCGATAGGTCCTAGCCCTTCTCATGGCTAGATATAGAGTTTACTCTTACCTCAAAACTAACGTAAATTCACTTCACAAATCCTACTGTTTGCTTATTACAGTCAGCAAACACCTGATGTACTTACAATTACTGATCAATCTACCTCTATCCTCAGGCATCCACTTGAATTCTGGCTGTCACATGGGGCACCTTTTAAATCAGGCCCAGGCTGGATTTTTGAAAATATAAAACTGGTGAGTTTGACTTGGGAGACCACCCAGGGATGCCCAAAAAATGTTACCCGAAAGGAGTATTTGAAACTTCTCCCAGGTGTTCTTCCCTTGTGTGATAGACAAAAGACAGGGAATCAATCATAATTTAATTAAACACTCTTCTTTATTGAACTGTTTAGATTTCATTTAAAACATATACTTGTTTTAACATTACCTTTTATTTCATCTAACTTTAACTTTAACTTACTTTATTTGACCTCACTTTAATTTGTTTTAACTTAATTCACATTGAATCGAACTGTACTTTTATAAGTTTGGCTTGAAACAAAGAACCCTGATTTGAGTGAAGCTGCCAACTTTTGTTTTGCCTCAATCTTGCCTCATGATTCTTTGTCTCTCTGAAAATAACTTCAGGGCACATACATTGTGAATGTAGGTCTCAAGTGCTCACTTCAGAAAAATCATTTGTATTACGAACTTGATCCCACGTACTCACTCTTCCGCAAACTTCTCTGGCAGTCAACCAATAAGTTGACTAAAATCGGATCACAATATTTGATCCCAATTAAATTTACTTGGTAAACAACTCCTAACTGTTTCTACCAAGTTGCAAGCTGTCACATATCATGCACCATATAATGCAACAGTAGTGCCCACTAGTTTAGCAGACCACTGCTTGCAAGTTTTGAGAAGATTTGTAGCTCAGGCTGAGTTTCTGCATGTGAGTTTGCTCGCTGAGCTGGAAGGTTACTTTTCAGACGTTTTGTCACTTTTTTTTTGAAAAAATATGCTTTATTCATAGAATATACACAAAATAAAACATTTATACACCTACACAGTCATGCAAGCCACTCCGGGTTACCCAAGGGGTACGTACACCAACTAAAGGAAAAAACAAAACAAAGAAGAAAAAAAACAAAGCAAAGAAAATACCCCGGCAGTCGTCTCCCAGCACAGTCCTTGTTGGCCCCCTGACCAGTTGGGGAAGGCGGCAGCTGGGCCCAGTTACGAGATATGGTCCTTTTTTCTATTCTGGACGAGGGGTTTCATACCGTGGTCTTTTCCCACCGCGCCTTGGCAGCAGCTGCCCCAAGCTTTAGCGCGTCCCTCAGCACGTAGTCCTGGACCTTGGAGTGCGCCAGTCTGCAACACTCGGTCGGGGTCAGTTCTTTCAGCTGGCAGACCAAAAAGTATCTTTCACCGCATTGATGGTCCTCCAGGCGCAGTTAATGTTGGTCTCGGAGTGCGTCCCGGGAAACAGCCCGTAGAGCACGGAGTCCCGTGTCACGGACCTGCTCGAGACAAACCTCGACAAATACCACTGCATCCCCCTCCAGACCTCCTGCGCATAGGCACACTCCAGAAGGAGGTGTTCAACAGTCTCGTCCACCCCCGCCGGGGCCGCCTCGAGGGCAGCGTGCGATGGCGCAGAGATTCCGGGCATGCATAAAGGATCTCACTGGCAGAGTCCCTCTCACCGCCAGCCAAGCAATGTCCTTGTGCTTGTTTGAAAGCTCTGGCGATGAGGCATTCTGCCAAATGACTTTGGCAGTCTGCGTGGGGAACCACACGACGGGATCCACCCTCTCCTTTTCCTGAAGGGTCTCGAGGATACTACGTGCTGACCACTGCATGACGGCCTTGTGGTCAAAAGGTGTTTCCTTTCAAAAATTTCTCCATGAAGGACAGGTGGTACGGGACGGTCCAACTACTCGGAGCGTTCCGTGGCAACAGGGCCAGGCCCACCCTTCGCAACACCGGGGACAGGTAGAACCTCAGTAAGTAGTGGCACTTGGTGTTTGTGTACTGAGGATCTACGCACAGCTTGATGCAGCCACACACACAAAGGTAGCCATCAGGGCGAGGGTGGCATTCGGTACGTCCTTTCCCCCATTTTCCAGGTCTTTGTACACAGTGTCCCTGCGGACCCGGTCCATCCTCGACCCCCAAATGAAGTGGAAGATGGCCCGGGTGACCGCAGCGACGCAGGTCCAGGGAATAGGCCAGGCCTGCACCACATACAACAGTACCGAAAGCCCCTCGCACCTGACAACCAGGTTCTTAACCGTGATAGAGGGGGACCGGAGCATCCACCTGCCAAGCTTCTGCTTCAGTTTGGTGATACGCTCATCCCAAGTCTTAGTGCACACCCCAGCTCCACCAAACCAAACACCCAGCACCTTCAGGTAGCCTGTCCTGACTGTGAAGGGGATGAAGGAGCGGTCGTCCCAGTTCCCAAAGAACATGGCCTCGCTCTTACCCCTATTGACTTTGGCACCAGAGGCCAGTTCAAACTGGCCACAGATGTCCAACAGCCTACTCACCGACCGACAATCGGTGCAGAAGACGGCGACGTCGTCCATGTACAGGGAGGTCTTGACCTGCAGGCCTCCGCTGCCTGGGATAGTCACGCCCTTCAGGCTCACGTCCTTCCTGACGGATACGGCGAAGGGCTCCATACAGCACACAAACAAGGCAGGACAGAGCGGGCAGCCCTGCCTGACTCCAGATCTGACGGGAAAACTGTCCGAGTCCCACCGTTGATCAAGACTGCGCTAACGACGTTGGTGTAGAGCAGCCAGATCCAATTGCAGATGCCCTCCCCGAACCCCAATTTGGAGAGGACGTCCCTCATGTAAGTATGAGACCCTGTCAAAGGCCTTCTCGGGTCCAGGCTGACGAGGCACGTGTCCACCCGCCTGTCCTGCACGTAGGCAATTGTATCCCTGATGAGCGTGAGGCTCTCAGCGATCTTCCTGCCTGGCACAGCACAGGTATGGTCAGGGTGAATCACCGACTCCAGGACAGACCTGACCCGATTGGCTATGACCTTGGTGAGGATTTTGGAGTCCCCATTCAATAATGAAATGGGACGCCAATTCTTAATTTCTTCCCTCTCCCCCTTCCTCTTGTAAATGAGAGTGATGATGTCCTTCCTCATGGACTTGCACATTTCCCCTACCTGAAGTGCACTATCATACACCTCCAGTAGGTCCTGGCCGACCAGGTCCCACAGAGCGGAATACAGCTCGACCGGTAAGCTGTCGCTCCCATGAGTCTTATTCCTCTCAAAGGACTTGAGGGCTCTGGTCTGCACATCCAGGGATAATCGGCCAGTCCAGCCACTCCCTCGGGCCGTCGTCTAAGACCTCCGTGATAGACGACAGGAACAACTCTGAGGCTGTGCTGTCCGTGGGCTTCGCGTCGTACAGTCCGGCATAGAAGGATCTGCTGATCCTCAAAATGTCGGGGCGAGTCGATATCACTGAGCCATCATCCTCCTTCAGCCGGCTAAGCACAGAGCTCTCTTTATGCACTTTCTGAAAGAAGAAACGCGAGCATGTCTCGTGCTGCTCCACGGAGCGGACCCTGGACCGGACGATTATGCTGGAGACCTCCGTGGCAAAGAGCAAGGCTTGCTGACCCCTCAACTTGCGGAGGTCTTCCGTGACATTGACCCCCATCGACTGCAGAAGGAGCAGGCTCTGCATCCTTTTCTGGAGTCACGACAGCTATCCCCGCCTCTCTCTTGCCTTCCGAACACCCTTGAGGGCAAAGAACTTCACCGTCTCCCACCAGTCGCCAGGAGAGTCAGAGGGGTTTCACGGTTCTCCAACCGGCGTACTCCCTCTTAAGTTCCTCGACGTTCTCTGGGGTCAACAGAGTCGTGTTGAGCTTCCACGTCCCCTTGCCGGCTGCTGGTCGTCCTGTAAGAGACAGTCGGCCAGCAGGAGGCAGTGATCAGAGAAGAACACCGGCGTGACGCCGGTGGACCTGACCGAGAATGCCCATGACACAAGCAGGAAGTCTATCCTTCAGTGGATAGACCCGTCTGGCCGCGACTAGGTGTTTCTCCGCTGCGCTCCGTCTGCAGGGGTGAAGACGTCAATCAGATAAGCACGGTGAAGGATGGCAATCAGAAATCTGGACGTGACGTCCAGTTGATAAAATAAAGACCCACTCTTTTGTGGACCGAGAAGAGGACAGCGTGACTGTGTTGGAGGTGGAAAGAAGACGTCAGGTTGGCTGTGCACCCTTGCATCCGGTGGATCTTAATGCTGGCTTCGGCCTAACACTGCTTCAGGGGAGCAGCCAACCTGCAACGATGGCTGCGGCGAGTGCTCGTGCCCCGGGTCAGGGGGCCCGGGGCACCATCCGCGTTTCCGTGAAGAAGGTGGATTAAGGTGCACTTGTGGACTGAACCTTCTTCGTGAAGAGGGTCCTGTTGGACTGTTGTGGGTTCGCTGCTGCGGACATTTACTGCCTGCAGGATTTCCCTGGAGGAGGTTTTTACGATGTAACCTTCAGGAGTGCCAAGCTTTGCGAGCGCTTCCTGGAGGTTTTCAAGGAGAAAGGAGGTGAAGGCCCCCTCTCTGTACTGACCGCTGTCTGTGATGCCAGTGCAGAGGAGCCGTATGGTGACTGTACGCATGTACAATCCGCATGTGCCATCAGTTGATGTCCTAACCTTCCTCGGAAGGTACGTGAAGGTGGAAGGGGACCGAACCAACATCATGGACCCCTTCGGGATCTGGACCAGTAAGAGGCAGGTCAGGGTGATGCTGAAGACGGGCTCAGACGGGAACATCGCACACCCACCGTCCAGCTTCGTGATTGGCGGGAGCAAGGGCTACCTGACCTACACAGCCACCATCTGCAGGAACTGCAGGGAGGAGGGACACCTTGCGAAGGATAGCCCAAAAGAAAAAAAGCTGCAACCTTTGCGGGGACGCGGGCCACCTCTATAGGGCATGCTGGCAGTGGGGGACCACCTACGCCCAGGTCGCCGGCAGGGGCAATGCTGGCCAAACCCCCCACCGCCGGAGGAGAGGAAGGCACCAGGCCCCTGCAAGGACCCCCCTAATGTGCAGGAGGGCCAGGTCGTGCAGGAGGGCCCAGCCCCACAGGATGGACCCGAGGCCAGCAAAGCGCCCCTGCAGGCTCCGCTCCCCCCCGACAAGCCGGAGTCGATGGAGGAGGCGACAGGTGACTCAGGGGAGTGGACAACGGTCCGGAAAGCGAGGAGGAAGGCGCGTCGGCGGGCCCAGGCACCGCAACCATCAGGCGGGAAGAGCCAGCTACAGGGGGGCTATGAGAGCTCCTCTGACGAGGGAGATTCGGAACCGGCCCGCCAAAGCAGAAGCTAAAGATCTCAAGGGAGAAGGAAAGCAGCACCCCGATTCCAGGTGACGGGAGGCATCCTGAGGCTCCCTTTGACACCCAGCCACGCGCCGCTGGGGCCCTGGAGGCCCCCCGGAACTTTCAGGCGGGAAGGAGGAAACAGCGTGACCCCAGCCTGACCCAGAGCCGGATTCTTCTGCCTCCGTACCCCTGACGGGGGGATGCCACCCAGAAGGCAGCACGGACAGTTTCCTGAGCCCGGATAGCGTCCAGCAGTTAGCCCGGGCAATGGGGCATGAAGGGACAGATGGAGGGGCTGGACCTCGGACTCGGGGAGGGTACTGCGGTCACTGCCCACAATGGGGGTACGGGTTGTGAGCGTTAATGGGCGCAGCGTCAAGTCCACCGCAAGTTGTGTGTCCACATTGGCTTACCTGACCACCGTCAAGGCAGACCTCCTGTTTCTGCAGGAGTGCGGGATACCGCACCTCAGCAGGTACGGGAAATGGTCGGGCGCCTGGACCTGTGGGCCTTCGATCTGGTCGGGGGGTAACGACTGTCGCTCCTCGGGCCTGGCTATTCTGCTGCGGGGGCGCAACTTCATCATCTCTCAAGTTCAGGAGGTGGTGGGGGGGTGCGCCTCCTAGTGGCTTATGTCACCTACAGGAACGGTCCCCTGAGGCTGATCAACGTGTATGCCCCAGTGGTATGGAGTGAGCGGTTGGCCGTCCTGCAGCGGCTTCCACCCCTGCTGGCTACATTCAGGACGGTCATCCTAGGCGGAGACTTCAACTGCATCATCGATGCAGATGGAAGATCCAGTGTGGGGACAGCGGGTGGGGGGAGTCAACAGGACGTCACATCCAAGCTCCTGATGGGCACGGTGAAGGACGCCAAGCTGCTCGACGTTTTTAGCACCCCTGCAGATGGACCGCAGCGAAGATGCACCTGGTCGCGGCCAGACGGGTCTATCCGCTCAAGGATAGACTTGCTGTCTGTGTCACGGGCATTCTCGGTCAGGTCCACCGGCGTTGAGCCGGTGTTCTTCTCTGACCACTGCTTCCTGCTGGCCGACTGTCACTTACAGGACGACCAGCAGGCCGGCAAGGGGACGTGGAAGCCCAACACGACTCTGTTGACCCCACAGAACGTCGAGGAGCTTAAGAGGGAGTACGCTGGTTGGAGAATCGTGAAACCCCTCTTTGAGTCTCCTGGCGACTGGTGGGAGACGGTGAAGGAGAACATCAAGAGGTTCTTTGTCCTCAAGGGTGTTCGGAAGGCGAGAGAGAGGCAGGGAAGGCTGTCGCGACTCCAGAAAAGGGTGCAGAACCTGTCCTTCTGCAGTCGATGGGGGTCAATGTCACGGAGGACCTTCGTGAGGTGAGGGGCCAGCAGGCCTTGCTCTTCACCACAGAGGCCTCCAAGATAATCTTCCGGTCCAGGGTCCACTCCGTGGAGCAGCACGAGACATGCTTGCGTTTTTTCTTTCAGAAGGTGTACAAAGAGAGCTCTGTGCTTAGCCGGCTGAAGGAGGACGACGGCTCGGTGACGTCGTGTCAGCCCGACACTGTGAGGATCAGTAGATCCTTCTGGGATGGACTGTACGACGCGAATCCAACGGACAGCACGGCCTTGGAGATGTTCCTGTCATCTATCACGGAGGTCTTAGACGACGGCACAAGGGAGTGGCTGGACCGGCCGATATCCCTGGACGAGCAGACCAGAACCCTCAAGTCCTTGGAGAGAAATAAGACTCCCGGGAGCGACAGCTTACCTGTCGAGCTGTATTCCGCTCTGTGGGACCTGGTCAGCCAGGACCTGCTGGAGGTGTACGATAGTGCGCTTCGGGCAGGGGAAATGTGCAAGTCCATGAGGAAGGACATCATCACTCTCATTTACAAGAGGAAGGGGGAAGAGGGAAGAAATTAAGAATTGGCGTCCCATTTCACTATTGAACGTGGACTACAAAATCCTGGCCAAGGTCATAGCCAACCAGTTGAACACAGCAGGCCAAGCAGCATCTCAGGAGCACAAGAGCTGACGTTTCGGGCCTCGACCCTTCATGAGACGAAGGTTCTAGGCAAATAACATCAGCTTTTGTGCTCCTAAGATGCTGCTTGGCCTGCTGGGTTCATCCAGCTCCACACTTTGTTATCTCCAACCACATGCAGCTGCTTCATCAATGATGTTCTTTTCCTGATAATTTGTCAATGTTCTCTGATAATTGCACAATGATCAGCACTATTGCCACTCCAAAATGCTGCAACGGGACATAATATTTTTCAGTACGACCTGGACAATATCAACGATTGGGCTGACAAGTGGCAATTAACACTCAAATCACACAAGTGCCAAGCATTGACTACGTCCAACAAAACAGAATCTAACCGCCTCTTTTTGACATTTAATGGCATTACCATCTCTGAATCTCTAACTTCAACATTTTAGGGGTTACCATTTACCAGAAAGTGAACAGAATGAGACAAAGATTAGTAATTAAGCAGATGGATTTTTTTTCATGACATTCAATGATAGTTTCATGATCGCTATGACTGAAATTACAATTTTCGATTTTATTAATTGGTAAAATAAAATTTCTAGATTTTATCAATTCTAGTTTAAATTATATTAACTGCCAAAGTGTGTGTGACTTTATATACCCAGAAGCATAACCTGGGCTTCTAGACTGCCAATCAACACCTTCAAAATATGGGGGCACCACACATGCAGATTCCCCTCCAAGGCAGAAATTATTCAGATTTGGAATTATGTTGTAGTTCCTTAACTGCTGTTAGGTAAAAACATGGAACTCATTTCCTAAAAGCACTATGGGCTTTTCTACCCGCCATGGGCTGCAGTAATTGAAGAAGGCAGCTCACTGCCAGTGTCTTGCAGGCTTTTAGGAATGGGCAATAAATACTGGGCTAGCCAGTAACACCTACATAGTGTGAATAAATAAGAAAAACATAATATTTGTGGCAAATTATGTCATAACTTCACCCTCAATTTACAAAATGAAATACAGGTCAAGAATAATTAGTCCAATTCACCATGGATCCAATTGCCTCACATTCACAATAGTCCATCAGCCATATAACTTATTTGGAAAGGTGACAATACCATTAACAAACATCAGAAAAACATTCAGGAACATTTATTTCCAATTCACAAAATTGATCAAACAAGTTCCAGAAAATGGTGACCAGCAGGTCATAATTCTACACGTAGTTAGCCATAACTATGAATGCGTTCAGTCCTCTTCAAATGCCTGCAGCAGTCAATACTCAGTACATATGCAATCAACATATATTCTTTTGCTTCCCATAGCCCAACCATACATCTGTCCCATTGTCAGCTGTGATTGTGTAATGGAAAGGTCTGAGTTTCGGAACAATTCCATCATGGTTAGAAAGGGCTATGAAGAGGTACTGTCTGTATAAATTTAAAAATTAAGGCAACAGCATAATTGATTGACCTTGAACTGCTAATAAATATGCACCTCCATGCTGCATTTTGATGGGATAAAATTGAGTCATTTTACCTGAAAAATCATCTGGAACTCTAAACTTAAACATAAAAATATAGAAAATAGGAGCAGGAATAAGTCTTTCAGCCCTTCTAGCATGCTTCACCATTCAATATGATCACTGCCGATCCTCTATCTCAGTACTCTGTTGCTGCTTTCTTCCCATACCCACTGATCCCTTTAGCCCTAAGAGCTATTCTCCTTGGAAACTTACAATGTTTTGCCCTCAAAAGCATTATGTTGTAGAGACTTCCACAAACTCACCACTCTTGGTGAAGATATTTCTCCTCATTTCAGTCCTAAACAGCTAGCCTTAAACTGTGATTCCTAATGCTGGACTCATCTGCCATAGCAAATATTCCCTCTGCATTTACCCTACCTAATTCTGTCAGATTTTACAAGTCTCTATGTAATTCCCCACTCATTCTTCCAAACTCCAGTGAATATAGTTTTAACCAATCTAATATCTCTTCATACAACAGTCCTACCATCCCAGGGATCAATCAGGTAAAATCTTTGCTGAACTCGCTCCACTGCCAGAACATCATTCCTCAGGCACAGAGACCAAAATTGCGCACAATAAACTTTGAATACAGAAGAATACTTGCTGCTGACAAAAGGAATTTGAAAGCACTCGGAATTGTACTAACGGCTAGTGTGTCGCTTTGCTGATCCTCCAGACTTATGGGAAAAAAAACCTGGAAGATTGGCAATGAAACCAGCAATTCCTCACCCAAGTGTTGCATCTTGTAGCCTGACACATTTCAGGTACCATGCCTTCAGAGAGGCTGAGCGATTATTGTAGTCTACGTCATGTTTGGCAAGCTATTACACTGATTTGGCATTGCCTTCTGTATAATGACATGATGGGATCCAATCTTTTCCATCACGTGTCCAAACAGAACCTCTCCAACTCAACACTCATTATTAACATATGTTGGAAGGATTTATAGTTGATACTTAACCTGTTTGACTGTGTAAGGAACATACCTCAGGAAACAGGTCTTGAACTGGAACTTTAACCAGAACTACTAAATTAGAGGCATACTATAAGTCCCATGTTCCACAACTCCTTTTGTTCTAAAAGATCAAGACAATTTTAGACTTCCTGAAAAAGGTTCCTCCCACCTTCCCAGTCTAAAACAAGGAATTCAAGAGACATGGAGACTAAGAGAAATGGGAAAGGGGGATGCTGGCTAATATGGATCAGAAGATGGGAGGTGAGTGAGAAAAGGATTGGAAAAATGGGCAGATTGAAAGAAGGAGAATGAGTTTCTTAGAAAGGTTGTGTAAAATTGAGTTAAGGGCCATGACCCTTATGAAAAGTACCTCAACAGTAATCCAACTGCCCAATAGTCTAGGATGGAGCAACTGAACACCTCAAAAATTTTCAGTTAATGAGGGATAGCCAACATGGATTCAAGATAGGTAGCTCATGACTGATAAACATCAAATTCTTTGAAACGATGACTAAAGTAACAGACAGGGGTATTTCTAAATAAAAAATGAAAGAACTGCAGATGCTGTAGATCAAGAACAAAAACAAAGTTGCTGGAAAAACTCAACAGGTCTGGCAACATCTGAAGGAAAAAAGAACAGAGTTAACATTTCGGGTCCTGTGACCCTTCCTCAGAACAGTTCTGCCAGATCTGCTGAGCTTTTCCAGAAACTTTGTTTGTGTTGTTGAGGGGTATGTCTATGTTGGTTATATGGACTTGTGAAAGCATTTGATAAAGTTCCACGTAAGAGACTGTCAACTAAGGTAAAAGCCCACGGAATAGAGGCAAATTATTGACATGGATATGAAATCAGTTGAGTGGCAGGTGACAGAAAGTAGGGATAATGAGCAGATACTCAAATTGGCAAGATGTGACTTGTGGTGTCCTGCAAGGATCTGTGTAAGGGCCTCAACTGTTCAAATTATTTATTAATGATTTGGATAATAGAATAGAAAGTCATTTATCCAAATTTACTGATGATACAAAGTTAGGCAGCATTGTAGTCATGTAGATGATAGTATAAAATTATAAAGGGATATTGATAGCCTAGGTGAATGGGTAAAACTATGGCATATTCAATACAAGCAAGTGTACGTTATCCATTTTGCACAGAAAAAGGATAGATAAAGATGCTTTCTAGATGGTATGATGTTAAATACAGTGGATGTTCAAGGAAACTTGGGGTACAGGTGCAGGAAATAATCAAGAAAGCTAATTGAACACTGGCTATTATATCCAGAGAACTGAAGTACAAGGATGCTGTTTAGATCCCACTTGAGCAGACCACACCTTAGGATGCACATATTAGCTCTGAAGGGAGTACAACATAGATTTACAAGAATGATACCTGCACTTTGCAGGTTATAAAGGGATATTATACAAACTGCACCTGTTTTCTATTGAGTTTAGAAGGTTAAGGGGTGATCTAATTGAAGTCTTCGAGAGATAATAAGAGGGGAAAAACAGGGTAGATTGACTATTTCCTCTGGTTGGTGATTTTAGAATTAGGACATGTAGTCTGAAAATTAGGGCCTAGACCATTCAGGGAAGATGTTAGGAAGCACTTCTACACACAAAGGTGGTCAGATGTTTGGAATTTGCTTCCTCAAATGGCAGTGGATGCTAGATCACTTGTTAATTTTCAATCTGAAATAAGTTAATTTTTTTGTTAAGCAAAAGCATTAAGGGATATGGGCCAAAAATATGCATATGGAATTAGGCCACCGATCAGCCATGGTCTCCCTGAATGGTAGATATTGCAGACCAGACCAAAGCCCCCTCAAAATATTCAGAAGACAGTCTAGGCTGTAAGCTTTTCTTATTTTAAAAGGTAAATGTAGGTATTGCATCCATGTGCAATTTGATTCATCATTAAATCCATCACTACCGGATTTAAAGATATTCATCCACTGTAGTTAAAATACATAAAAAGATAGAAGGAATTGGAACAACTAATTCTACTGGAAAACAACAGAATAAAAGACACAGTGATTATTACTAAATAACTGTTCAAAACAACATCTTAAAGCCACAACATTATCACAGTGGAATCAGCTTGAGGAACTGAATGTTCTCTGTTCTTTGGGTAACTTCTTCATTTGGTTCAGGGCTATTTTGAAATGCAATTCAAAACAGACCTACTCTGACTAGGTATAAAATACATCAAAGGGCAAAGAATGAGATATGCCTATTAAATGTGGTATCCATTGGGGAGCCTGACCAAACCTTAGGTAATGCAAGGGAATTGGTTTCAGAATTAAGAGTGTACTACAGGGATGCTATTATTAGTAAGATAACAATATTACACACATTACTTACTGATAGTGAGTTATATCACCTGTTGGTTATAAGGGAAATATAATTGATACCTTCATTAGTAATACCAGCCAGTAAATTCCATTTCTTTCCTGAAAACTTATATTAGACTAACTGGTCTCTGGTTTCCCATCACCTCTCTCTATCCTTTCGTCAATAAACAATTCCAAACCTACAATCTGTTGGGACCTTTCTAGCATCTAGGAAACTTTGCAAAATCATACACAGATCATCTACTATTCTGTAGTTATAGCTTCTCAAACCGTCATACTTATTCCTTAGAAATTTGTTCGATTATAATCCCTTGAATTGTTCCTTTTTTGTTAAATTCCTCAAAATGGATTACACTCGCATATAATTTCTGTCTTCTGAAGTCAGAAGAAAAATATTCTCGCCATTCCGACACAGTCGCACACTGCCACGCGCTCCTCTTCAACTATCACGTGGAAGCGACTGCAAGAGCTGGATGTGGATCGCACATGCGTATCAATCTCTCGAGCTTTTCGGGATAACGGTCTTTTGTAACGGTGGGAGCGCGAGAGTGAGAGCAACGGCTAAGTGAGTAACAACAGCTTTCGAGAAATGTGAATCGTAATGTAGCTGGGTGTGTGAGTGTGACATGTGCGTTCTGAGTAAGGCAGCTTCGGTCGTATATCAGGTACACTGCACCTTTAGAGCAAAACCTTATTGTCGTTGAAACTTTAGAGTCCTTTGTAGAGATACCGTTATGCTACGGAGCAGTAGTTATGACTTCATACCACGTTCTGAATCTGCATTTTATGCCGTGAGCCTGGCAAGTTGTGTCTTAGGGTCGGAGTCTAGGGGATGTATTGGTCAGAAATAAAATCGTTAAAATGGTCATCTAATGTCACGTTTAGAAACAGCAATGACGGACTTCGCAAACCAGATTTTCGTTAAGGCGATACGATTTTCATGAATGAAAGCATTTTTGGCATTAAATTTGGTAGTTTTTTTTTGGGAAATTTGTTTTGCACTTAATTTTTAAGAATCTAAAAATATTTATGATGTAAATAAAACTGGGATTATTTCTTCTAAAATGCTCGACGCAAATGACTAAAATAATGCACTGAACCACTAAAAAATAAGTACTGATCCTGACTGCTGTCTTTCTGCTCCTGAAAGTTTATTTTCACTGTCTTGCACTTTGACTTTTGTAAAACGTTTTTATTCTGGTACCTCTTTTTAGCTTTTTGAAATTCTGCACTCTTAAAAGTGTCCTTTGAAAAATCAAGAATTGCCAATCCTTTACAACCTAGTTTTGACTAACTAATAGTCATAATAAGTTCTTTATTCATGTTATAGTGGAAGGTGGAATATACAAAATTCATGATTGAATTGAATATTCAGCTTTTGTAAATCAAAGCTATTTGTCCTATGCTGCACAGCAATTTTGCACCGAAAGGGTCACCATTTTGTGAAAATTGATTATTCTAACCAGAAAGCTATGAAATTCTCAGCCTAACTACCCAATGCTCCTTTAAATTTTAGTGTTTTCATTGTAGTTCATGTTTTAAAACTTCTGGATTACCCTTCTGGGAACAGATTGAAATCAGTCCTGGAATTAACTTTTGTTGATTTGCCTTCAAATGACATTTTGCATTTACTTTTCCTGCTTAAATCGGTTCCTTGAGGTTTTATTTGTTAGCTTTTGCCTTTTAGTTTTATGATTTACAGCTCATTAAGTCAAGAAATTTAGTTTTGTTTAGTTTAATCAAGTTATTGTATTTTACATTTGATGTTAAATAGTAATTATTTGGAGGAAAAAAGTAATTTTTAGTTATCTGATTTTATTTACCCGAAAGAATCGACACCTCTTTGCTACCCTGTTGTCAAAACATTGGAACAAAATTTTAGCCAGGCATAAATTCAGCAAATAATCGTAAGTAGAAATGAGATTCAATGCTTGAGAAAATATGGGTGCAAATTAAAACACTTGGTATATCAATATATTGGTACGTATACTTGCATAGCAGTAATTTTTTTAGACAACACTTGAAGAGCCAACTTTTACATGAATAGTATTGTCGATGGATTGCAATTGTGCTTAATTGAAGCCACACGGAATAAAGGAAAGAGCAAAACAAAATCTTGAATGAGACGCTTCCTCTGAAATATTTTGAATGTAAATTATTTTTAAAAACTTTGGGGAAAAAAAAATTTCCATCTTTGGTCATTCACACCCATGATGTGGCCATAAGGCTTGCTGTCCTTTAAAAAGCCCTACTGAAAATTGGTTTTTAATTATCTTTGCAAAGATTTGGTGGACACTGATATAATTAACTCTCTTAGCATCATTGGTGTAAAAATGGAAACAACATTAAGTACACTGTAGGGACCATTAGTGATAGCATGAAATTGTGAACAACAGTTTAAGAAGTTGTGACATTGCAAACGAGATATAAATAATGCAGTATAAATTGTGACGTGCTCTGTGACAAATTAGCATCAGGTTCTTAAATTCACTCAGTACATCACAAAACACAGTTTCAGAAATCATTTTCAACACTTCAGGTTAAAATCCTTCAAAATCACAGTTCTTCAGTGAGGTCACTTGCTTGATTTTTTTTCCCTAAGTGGCGGGCGTTTATTTTTCAGCATTTTTATTTTCTGATACCTTTCCCTAGTCTCAATTATTTTCCTGGAATAATAAACTCTCCTGCTACTACTCCGTTATGTCATCTTCATGAATGCTATGATTTTTAGATGATTCTTTTGGTTGGAGCCAAATCCATGTCATGGGCCTGTGAAACTCAAGTTTTACATTGGTTTAGAAGTGGTTCCTTATTTGAAGTCCATTCTATCGTCTACATTATTAAGCAAGAATCATTTGTACTGCTCAGCAATTGAAGAAACAATCATGAGCCAATTGGGTGATTTAAAGTATAACTGTGAAAATATGTTTAGATATAGTGACTATATTTGTCTTTGCTGAGTGTGTTCTGTGTTTTATAATATCGACTTATTTTGAGTTTATTCTAATGTGCAGATGTATTTTTGAAAGTGAATGCTAGAAAGTTGAGGCAAAAAAAGTTGAGAATTCTTTTCTGCTCACTGATACTTTAAAATTTAACAGCTGTGTAATGGACCAGACTAAACCCACTCAACATATGTTAAGAAGACAGCCCAGACCCCAATGCTTTCTTATTTTTAAAGGTGAGTGTAAAGCATTATGTTCCAGATATAATTCAATTGTTCAAAGGTTTGAATCAAAACACACTTCATTCTTACTCTATAGGCAAAATACAAACAAAAGAATGAAGACTTGGAATAATTAACTCTTAGAAGACTTCTCAGAATAACAGATTATTGTAACAGTTGTTATTTAGAAGTTAAATAGAGTAACATCCCATAAATGCATCCTTGGCAAAGGCAAATTCAGTGAATAGGTTGTCTCAAAGCACTTCTAACAGCAGGAAGAAAACTTAAGCTTCTAGCTGTAACAGAGGAATGATAGCTTCCGCATTCAATTTCAAGACCCCCAGCAAGTTAAATTGAAATCTCGATCTGTGGGAGCTTGACCACATACCTTGTGCTGCTTCGATTGTTGCAACTTCAAACAAAAAAGTCTCAAACTGTTTATTAGCTGGGAACAGACCACTTGGTACCTGTCTTTATCAAAAATAGGATAAAGTATACCTCCTAAAGCCATAATATCCTCACAGCCATCACTAGAAATGTAAGGAATTGTTTCAAAATACATTTTTCAGTTTAAAATATAAGTGTACTAAGTCATGTTGCTTTGCCTAGGTGGGAATTATACCAGATCGCTGGTAGAAGCTCGGGTAAAAGTAGAAGATCTCTGAACACAATCTTTTGGGCAGCATGGTTGCTCGGTGGTTAGCACTGCTGCCTCTCAGGGCCAGGAACCCAGGTTCAATTCCATCCTTGGATGACTGTGTGGAGTTTGCACATTCTCCCTGTGTCTGCAGGTTTCTCCTGGTGCTCCGGTTTCCTCCCGCAGTCCAAAGATGTGCCTGCTAGGTGGATTAGCCATGCTAAGTTGCCTGTTGTGTTAAGGGATGTCTAAATTAGGTGGGTTATGTAGGGTGATAGTTCTGGGTGGGGTGCCCTGAGTGTTGTTGTGGACTTGTTGGGCCAAAGGGCCTGTTTCCATATTGTCAGGATTCTATGATCCATGATCCTTCTTAAATGCAGGCTGTTGCCTGAGGACTGGAGGATTGCTTTGGGCATCACTGGCAAAGCCAACATTTGTTGCCCATTCCTAGTTGCCCTTGAGGTGTTGGCGTGAGTTGCCTTTCTTAATTGCGACAGTCCAGCAGGGGTAGGTGTGCATGCAGTACTGTTTGTGGAGGGAGTTCCAAGATTTTGTCACAACACCTGAAGGAATGGTGATTTATATCGAGAAGCCAGTGTGGCGAGTTGCCTGGAGGGGAAACTGCAGGTAGAGGTGTTCCCATGCATTTGCTGCTGTTATCCCAGATGGTAATAGTTATTAGTTTGGAAATGTGCTAAGTAGCCTTGGTGAATTTCTTCATTCATTTTGTCGATGTTGAATACAGCTGCCACTGATGATTTGTGGACAGGTGAATGTTTGTGGATGTGTTCTAATCAATAAGCCACTTTGTTTTGGATGGAGTTGAGCTATCAGGTTTTGCTGCTTTTCTACATGGACTGCTTTAGTATTTGAGGAGCTGCAAATGGTGCCATCCCTCTTCTGACCTTATGAAGGGAAGACAATTGAAGGAGCTAAAGATGCTTGGACCAAGGGCACTATCCTGAAGAATTCCTGTAAAGGTGTCCTGAAGCTGAGATGACTGACCTCCAATCGCTGCACTATCTGTGATTGTTGTTGAGCCATATGTTTTGTGCTGATGTGCTGGGCTCCTCCATTTTGAGGCTGTTTGAGGAGTCACCCCCCACTCCTGGCATGCCATTCTATACTCTTTGTTGAGCCGGGATTGACCCTTTGGCTTGGTGGTTAATGGTAGAGAGGGGGATTATGCCAGGCCTTGAAGTTGCAGATTGTGTTGACCTGCAGTGCCTCTTGAATTGGCCAGTCGTGAGTTGCTAGATCTGATCAGTCGATCCCATTTAGTACAGTGATAGTGCCACAGGATGTGGAGTGTTTTCTTAATGCGAAGATAGGACTTTGTCTCAACAAGGATTGTGCATTGATCACTCCTATCAATATTGTTATGAACAGAAGAATCTTTGGAAGACAGATTTATGCACTGATGTCAAATATGATTTTCTCTCCTAGAATCATACAGCATGAAAATAGACCCTTCAGTCCAACTCATCTATGCTGACCAAGTTTCCCAAACTCATCTAGTCTCGCATGCCTGCATTTGTCCCAGATCCCCTTTTAAGCTTTCGTAATCATGTATCTGTCCAAATGTCTCTTAAATGTTGTAACTGTACCTGCATCCACCGCTTCTTCTGGCAGTTCATTCCACAAATGAACGACTCTCTGTGACAAAATTGCCTAGCAGGTCCCTTTTAAATCTTTCTCCTCCTTAGCTTAAACATATACCCCTAGTTTTGAGTGATCCCACCCTAGGAAAAGACCTTTGCTAGTTCCCTTATCCATTCCCCTCATGATTTTACAAACCTGTGTAAAGATCACCCCACAAGCTCCTACACTCTAGTCAAAAAGGTCCCTGCCTGCCCAGCCTCCCCTTACTACTCAAACCCTTTAGGCCTGGCAACAACTTGGTAAATCTTTTCTGAATGCCCTCTGATTTAATAATCTTCCTGTTATCAGGGTGACCAGAATTGTATGCAGTACTCTAAGAGTGGCTTCACAAACATCTATACAACCTCCACATAATGTCCCACCTCCTATACACTGGTCTAAGCAATGAGGGCAAGCGTACTAAATGCCTTCTTAACCACCCTGTCTATTGTGATGCAACTTTCAAAGAATCCCTAAGTGTTTTTAACAAGACCACGCAGGGCCCTACCGTTACCTATAAAAGCCCGCCCCCTGACTCAAATTAAAATCCATCAAACACACTTAAGCCCGTTAACCCAAATGTTCAAGATCCCTATGTAATCTTTTAGATTTAATTTTACTTTTTCATTGTCGAGTATACCATCAATTTTGGTGTCATTCCCAGACTTTCTAACCATGCCTCTTAAATTCTCATCCAAATCCCTCTCGTCGGGCTCCATTCCACCTGGTGCAATATTTGGTAATCGGACAGGTTCCCTTGCCCATGTTCAACCTGATACCATGGGAGAGGTCTGGAATCAATGTTGAGGACTTCTAAGGCAATTCCCTTCCAACTGTATGCCTCTGCCGTCACCTTTGCTGGGTCTGGTCTGTCTTGCTGACAGGAAGATGACGGTGTTGTCTGAGAAATTGAATAATGTATGAGGTTGTGATCAGAGATAATGGGAACTGCAAATGCCGAAGAATCCAAGATAACAAAGTGTGGAGCTGGATGAACACAGCAGGCCAAGCAGCATCTCAGGAGCACAAAAGCTGACATTCTGGGCCTAGACCCTTCATCAGAGAGGGGGATAGGGAGAGGGTTCTGGAATAAATAGGGAGAGGGGGAGGCGGACCGTAGATGGAGAGTAAAGATAGGCGGTGAGGAGGTAGGGAGGGGATAGGTCAGTCCAGGGAGGACAGACAGGTCAAGGAGGCGGGATGAGGTTATAGGTAGCAAATGGAGATGCGGCTTGAGGTGGGAGGAGGGGATAGGTGAGAGAAAGAACAGGTTAGGGAGGCGGGGAGAAGCTGAGCTGGTTTAGGGATGCAGTGGGGGGAGGGGACGAGCTGGGCTGGTTTTGGGATACAGTGGGGGAGGGGGAGATTTTTGAAGCTTGTGGAGTCCACGTTGATACCATTGGCCTGCAAGATTCCCAAGAGGAATATGAGTTGCTGTTCCTGCAACCTTCGGTGGCATCATTGTGGCACTGCAGAAGGCCCATGATGGACATGTCGTCAGAGGAATGGGAGGGGGGAGTTAAAATGGTTCGCGACTGGGAGCTGCAGTTGTTTACTGCGAACCGAGCGGAGGTGTTCTGCAAAGCGATCCCCAAGCCTCCGCTTTGTTTCACCAGTGTAGAGGAGGGCACACCAGGTACAGTGGATACAGTATACCACATTGGCAGATGTGCAGGTGAACAGCTGCTTAATACGGAAAGTCATCTTGGGGCCTGGGATAGGGGTGAGGGAGGAGGTGTGGGGGCAAGTGTAGCACTTCCTGCGGTTGCAGGGGAAGGTGCCGGGTGTGGTGGGGTTGGAGGGCAGTGTGGCGCGGACAAGGGAGTCACGGAGAGAGTGGTTTCTCCGGAAGGCGGACAAGGGTGGTGATGGAAAAATGTCTTGGGTGGTGGGGTCGGATTGTAGATGGTAGAAGTGTCGGAGGATGATGCGTTGTATCCGGAGGTTGGTGGGGTGGTATGTGAGGATGAGGGGGATCCTCTTAGGGTGGTTATTGCGGGGCCAGGGTGTAAGGGATGTGTTGCGGGAGACGTGGTCAAGGGTGTTCTCGACCACTGCGAGGGGGCAAGTTGCGGTCCTTGAAGAACGTGGACATCTGGGATGTGCAGGAGTGGAATGCCTCATCCTGAGAGCAGATGCAGCGGAGGCGGAGGATGTGGGAATAGGGGATGGAATTTTTGCAGGAACTTGGGTCGGAGCAGGTGTATTCTAGGTAGCTGTGGGAGTCGGTGGGCTTGAAATGGTCATCAGTTTCTAGTTGGTTACCTGAGATAGAGACTGAGAGGTCCAGGAAGGTGAGGGATGTGTTGGAGATGGCCCAGGTGAACTTGAGGTTGGGGTGGAAGGTGTTGAAGTGGCTGAACTGTTCGAGCTCTTCTTGGGGCCAAGATGTAGCACTGATACAGTCATCAATGTAACAGAGGAAGAGGTGGGGTTTGGGGCCCGTGTAGGTGTGGAAGAGGGACTGTTCCATGTAACCTACAAAGAGGCAGTCATAGCTTGGGCCCATGCGGGTATCTACGGTCACCCCCTTTTGTCTGTAGGAAGTGGGAGGAATTGGAAGAGAAGTTGAGGGTGAGGACGAGTTCGGCTCGGCGGATGAGGGTGTCGGTGGAGGGTGACTGGCCAGGCCTGCGGGACAGGAAGAGGCGGAGGGCCTTGAGACTATCTGCATGAGGAATGCAGGTGTATAGGGACTGGATGTCATTGGTGAAAATGAGGTGTTGGGGACCGGGGAATTGGAAGTTCTGGAGGAGATGGAGTGCGTGGGTGGTGTCACAGACATAGGTGGGGAGTTCCTGGACCAAGCAGGAGAAAATGGAGTCCAGGTAGGTGGAGATGAGTTCGGTGGGGCACGAGTAGGCTGAGACGATAGGTCGACCAGGGCAGGCAGGTGTCCATCATGGGCTTCCTGCAGTGCCACAATTTATGCCATGAGAAGGTTGCAGGAACAGCAACTCATATTCCGCTTGGGAACCCTGCAGCCCAATGGTATCAATGTGAACTTCACAAGCTTCAAAATCTCCCCCTCCCCCACTGCATCCCAAAACCAGCCCAGCTTGTCCCCGCCTCCCTAACCTGTTCTTCCGCCCACCTATACCCTCCTCCCACCTCAAGCCGCATCTCCACTTTCTACCTGCTAACCTCATCCCGCCTCCTTGACCAGTCTGTCCTCCCTGGACTGACTTATCCTCTCCCTACCTCCCCACCTGTACTCTATCATCTTCTTCTTTTCTCTCCATCTTTGGTCCACCTGCCCCCCCCCCCCCCCCCGCCCATTTATTTCAGAACCCTCTCCCCATCCCCCTCACTGACGGGTCTCGGCCCGAAACGTCAGCTTTTGTGCTCCTAAGATGCTGCTTGGCCTGCTGTGTTCATCCAGCTCCATACTTTGTTATAATGTATAAAGTGTTTACATAAGGCTATATATAGAATGCCTACAGTGTGTAAACAGGCCATTGATCCAAACAAGTCCACAGCAAGGCTGTTGCTACATTGATGCCTGAGACAACTCTGTACGACTGCCATCTCAGAGGGCAGTTAAAAATCAACCACATTACAGTAGTTTGGATTTACATGTAGGCCAGACTAGGTAAGGATGAACCAAGTGGAGCTTCACGACAGTTGACACCGTTTCATGATTTTCATTAGAATCTGACTTTTGTTTGCAGATATTTGAATTCCATCATCTGCTGTGCTGAGAACTTGATCCGCATCTCTCAGGATTACAAATTGCCACCCCAGATTGCAGATGTTACATTCTCTTCAGAGACCAGAGAAGAATAACTACAGGTTAATTAATGTAACATTAGTGGTTTGGTGGGGGGGTGTTGTCTATTGTCGAGTTCAAAGTCAAGTGGCATGGGTAGCATAGCAAGTAAAAGGTAGCCAAGATTTACCTGTGTGATGGTAAATGGGGACTAAACTAATTGAATTTTCTGAAGTAACAGACTTACAACGTTAGCCGCGTATGGTATTTGATATAAAAAAACTTCCTTTTGAAATGGAAATGTGGTATTCAAGTAACAGAATTAGAATTAGCTTTAGTATCAAATACTGACATGAGTGCAGTGAAGAGTTATCACAGCACCGTCTTATGTAAAAAGATAGCTTGGTACAGAATCTTAGAAACAAGTTAGAAATAAAGAAAATAAAAACCTCTAACAGTACAGTCCTTAAAGCAGACTGCACTGGGTCTCACCTCCATGACACATCAAGTCCCCACGTGGGCATACCACAACCCTGCTCCAGGCCCCAAGCTATGCTGCAGCAGACAGCCCACTGAGTTCCTGAGTCCAGACTGCATGCCTACTGAAGCCAGGAGTCCTCGTTCCAACCACTGCTGCTGCTGACAACCCTCCAACACCATTCTGGTTACCCAATGACATCAGAGAATGGAAGAAGAGGAAAGAAGGGAGGGCGAATAAACAGAAAAGGAGAGAGAAAGAGAAGGAAGCAATCAGCCTGGAGCATACAAGCTTAAGAGCTCCAACACACCCTACCTTGTTGGCGCTGTCATCGTTATCTGACCAGTCAATGAAATTGGCTACTGATTGTTTGGGTTTTTTGTCACATGTACCAAGATACAGTAAAAAGTGTTGTTTTACATGCTACAGATAGATCCTACTGAACAAAGTCCACCACGGTAGAATAAAATACAAAAGTATGGAAGTTAACTTTTTTTTTCATCTGAAAAATGCAAGAATCCGTA
Organism: Stegostoma tigrinum; assembly: GCF_030684315.1. Taxonomy (NCBI): domain Eukaryota; kingdom Metazoa; phylum Chordata; class Chondrichthyes; order Orectolobiformes; family Stegostomatidae; genus Stegostoma; species Stegostoma tigrinum. The sequence continues at coordinate 35,933,946 of NC_081354.1, read as the reverse complement.
TTAGGACCATTGATTTTCCTGGAATATTGAAATGATGTAGGCTTGTTTATATGAAGTACAATTTCAAAGATTGTTCATTGTGCAGAACAGGACAATGCACTTGTTTAAAGGGTAAAGTGATGTTCTTTGATGCAATATGTGAAGGTAATATATTCTAATAAACTTGATGTTTGTTGTTGTGGGGTGTGCCAGATCAGAAGGAATAGTGGATACATATTCTCAAATCCTTGAAGGTGGCAGGGCAGATTGATAAATTACTCGAGTGCATGGAATACTTGGGCATGTAAACACAAATTATTGTATCCAAAAATAAGGAAGACATAGAAAATGTTTATACATCAACTGGTTAGGCCTCAACTGCCCAAAATTCTGGCAGCCACACTTCTGTAGAGTTATCAAGACCCTGTAGTGGAGTCAAAGGAGGTTTATCAGGTTTACGGCAGGGAAGAAGCTGTTCAGTAATGAGGAGAATTGGATAAACTGAAGCAGAGAGGCTTAAAGGGGTTTCTATAGCATTATTCAAAATTGAGGGCTTCTGAAAAGAAACTACTTTCTCTGGCAAATGGTAAGGTTAACAGAGTGCACTGATTTGAAAATTATTGCCAAAAGAATTTGTGGGGAAATGAAAAATTTTTCATGATTTGGAGCACAGTAGCTGAAGGTGTGGTGGAGCTAGGTACCATCAGAACTTGCAAAAAAATTGAAATATGTACTTAAGAACTAATTTACAAGGTTATTAGAAAATATCTGGAATGTGGGATTAAATTGGACTGTACTTTCAAAGAGCGAGCACAGGAACAAAAGCTAAATTTCTTCCTCAGAGCTGTAGTAGTCTGTTTTGATCATAGTACAGAATGCTGTTCCAGCCATGGAATGGAAGAAGTGCAATTTTTAAATTTTCCATTTAATCTGCTATGAAAATTGCCTCGTTTTCTCAATGTGTAATCTACTCTTTCAAAGCATTGCATTTGAACATAAAAGAGAGCTCATGTTTGGAATAACAACATTACCAATTTACGGGATAAACTAGCTGAGACATCGGAGAAGCTTCTTTTTAAGTTCTTAATTGTCGTAGTTGACAATATGTTCCCTTGGCCTAATACATCCAGCGTGCTTAAATGTTTCCAACACAGACGATAATGTAGGCATGCCTAAATGAGGAAAGATTGTGAACTTCAGTTTCCTTTTCGGTAAGTTATGTGCAAACACTATTTACAAATCTTTGTATTTATGCTATTCATGTTGTTTTCTTTTATTTCAGAATGTCTGGTGACAGTGCCTGGCGTAAGGGTTCAGGAGAACCTAGCTTTGCTCAAATATTGAAAAAGAATATCCCTCCAAAACTACCACAACAAGCACTAAACGTAACTTTTACATCACAGGGCGGAACTGCAGAAGATTTGGATTCTGGTGTATCCAGAGTAATTCAAATTTCAGGTGTGGTAAAAGAATTAGTTTTCATTTTCTTGTGTTTTGGACAGTTTTCCTTCAGTTTAAATGGAAATCATTCGTCTTTTTGTGCACGAGCATAGCACCTGAAAAGTTTCTTGCTCCTATGTTCAGGAAATTTTGAAGGGTGTTTTTTAAAGTAGTTAAAAGTGTGGGTTCTCGGAGAACTGTAGAAAAACTATAGAAGAACTGTAATGTTTCAAGTCTGAATGAGACATTCTTTATTTCCATTGGGCCAGACAGCATCAGAGGAGCAGGAAAGCTGATTTTTCGGGTCAGGACCCTTCTTCAGAAATTGGGGAGGTGGGAGGGAGCTCTGAAGTCAATAGAGAGAAGGAGTGAGGTTGGGGGAAGCAGGAGGGATGACAATAGGTGAGTGCAGGTAGGCAGTGGTCAGTCCCCACTATTGATACCTGCGCTCACCTATCATCATCCCACTACCTTCCCCAGCCCCCCTCTTTTTTTTTTCTCCTCTTTTTATTCGCAGGACAAGGGTGTCGCCGACCAGGCAGGATTTATTGCCCAGAGGACAGTTAAGAGTCAACCACATTGCTGAGAGTCTGGAGTCACATGTAGGCCAGACCAAGTAAGGATGGCAGTTTCCTTCCCTAAAAGACATTAGTGAACCAGATCGATTTTTCCTGACAATCGACAATGGATTCACAGCCATCATTAGGTTGTTAATTCCAGGTGTTTATTGAATTCAAATTCATCTGCCTTGTGGGATTCGAACGTGGGTCCCCAGAACATTGTCTGGGTCTCCGGATTAACAGTCCAGTGATAATACCACTAGGCCATCGCCTCCCTGATCTGTCCGTCTTCACTCCCACCTATCCGCTCCTCCCACCTCACTGACCAATCCCCACCACTGCCTACCTGCACTCACCTATCACCATCTCACCTACCTTTCCCAGCCCCACTCGCCTCTCTTATTTATTTCAAGGCTCCCTTTCCCCCTCCCCCATTTCTGAAGAAGGGTCCCAACCCGAAACGTCAGCTTTCCTGCTCCTCTGCTGCCTGGCCTGCTGTTTTCCTCCAGCTCCTCGCTGTATTATCTCTGACTCCAGCATCGGCAGTTCTTACTATCTCTTTATTTCCAGTATAGTGGTTTTAATTTTATTTATTTTTTGACCAAGCAAGGCATGGGAAAATCATAATCTACAATTCACCTGAACCCAAATTCTTATCGTTTCGCTCCGATATTTCATTTCAGCATTTGTTTTCTTAAAAATCATTCTTCATTATATCTGTAACCAGCAAAATCATGTTTGTTTATTTACCTTTTCTCTTGCCTTTAAATGTTGTTCATTTAATTAATAGAGTCACTGTGACAATGGGATGCTTATGGTTATTGATTCAGGAGTTCATGGACTTTGACCCAGTGATTGACAGTTAAGTGTTCAAGTCATTGTGATTGGAAGGAGATCTTTCTGTGTGTTTGTTGCTATTGACTACCTATTGTGTTGAGGTTTGCGAGGTGTTGTCAGAGGGTACTTAGTGATTTGTTGTAAAGTACCCTGTAGAATTTTGCATCTGTATGTGCTGACAATCCAGCAAACTGCCTGTCCCGGATGGCTCTCAAATCTCAAATGTTGTAGCTGCAGTTCCCCAAACAATTGGCACCTACCCCATTCGGTTCCTGATTTGTGCACTGCTCATGCTGGAAAAGGCTTTTTGGAGTTGGAAAGTATGCACTTACCTGTTCTTGGACTTCCTGTATAATTTATGACGTTTATGTGGCTGGTCCACTTGGGGTTCTGGTCAGTGTCTATTAGTTTACTTGGCCAATGTCAGTTATATTCAAGAATAACAATTTGGAAAAGATTCAGAAAAGTCCATAGGAAATATGTAATCTGTTTTCAGAAAAAGGGTAAAAATGACAATTAGGAAATATTGTCATGCAAGAAAGTTGAAATCTGTTACTATAAATTCTATTATTCTATGGGCATTATCATTGTTAAATCATACAAATGCGCAGCATAGGATGTGGCCAGCAGACACATCGTATCCTCCTTAGCCAGTAAATTGTCATTTGCCCTTATTCCACTTTCCATGTTCAGAGCCACAGACCAAAACATTTTTTGTGTATATTTTACTTCTTGAATGTTGATATTTTCTGCTCCTATGCAGTAAATCCCCTAGAAGTAGTTACCTCTCACCTTAAATTTATGACCAAAGAAAATAGTTATCCTTTTTATTTTATCCCAAACTCTCATCAATTCATGCGCTTCTGTTATGTCTTCTCTGTACCAAAGGAAACCAGCCTCACCTGACTAGTATTTCCCATAACTAAAATTCTCCAGTGCAGGCAACATCTTCATAACTCTCTGCCATTCTTTTGTGCAACCACATCTTTCCTGAAATTTCGTGAGCAGACTTTTACGTAGCACTCTATCTGGGAGCTAAGTGTTTTAAAAAGTTCCAGCATAATCTCCTACATCTTCTATGCCTCAGCTAATAAAGTCGTGTCCCATATACCTACACAACTATCTTTTTTATCTTCAGATTAATGAATGTACCAGTTAATCAGTATAAAGACCTTGTTAAAGTCATTGTATGTCCCTGTGCTTTGTTAGACTTGCCATTTCAATTGTTAATGCTTCTTGAAATTAAGTGCTGTCGTAACTACTAGCTCACTGATATCTTTCTGGAGTCTACACCTTCAGCCATGCAGTCAATTTTTAGATATTGTCTGTGCACCTCTTTATTATACCCCTTGCATTAAAACTCTATTCCTTTTAAAGTCAAAAACATTTAAAGAACTTTTAAGAAATTTAAGTTTTTGAGCCCTGCAGATTTCCATAGGAAACAGCTTTCAGGTCACAAAAACACCCACCAGTTGTTACACTTCAGTCTTTGACTGATCTAATTTCTGAATCTAATTTGCTACTTTTGGTTTTGATCGTTTCTGGATCAGATCAGACCCCATCAAAATATATTAACAAGATAGCCTAGACCGCAACTTTTTCAAGTTTTTATAAAGACAAGTGTAAGGTGTTGCATTCCGAATACAAAACAGTTGGTCAAACTACGAGGTTTGAATGCAGTTCTAGCAGCAGCAAGAGAGCCCAAGCTTTTAGCTGTAATAGAGAGAGGAATAACAGTTTCCACATTCAGCTGTGAGACCCCAACACCTATTGAAAGGTAAAACTGAAGTTTTGGTTTTGTGGGAGCTTTTCTTCACCCATTCGAGCTGCTTCTATCATTCCCACCTTTTAATAAAACATTGCCAAGGCCTCACAAGCTGTTTACTTTAATGGCTGGGAGCAGACCACTTTATACCTCTTTTTCAACCTCTATCCATTTCTGATTATAGTTTAGATGTGAACCAGTTTTTGCTATGTATTTTAAAAATGAGTTTTGTTTTAGAATGTTAAATTTTTAAGGTCAGTCAAGGAAACCTGGTGAAAATCTCTTATTTTGGGTAGCAGTACTAAAAGAGAAACATTGTGCATTTCTATATTTGAATCAGAAACATTTGTACTAATAACTTTATTGTCACCAATGACAACTGCCCTTGCTTACCTGATAACAGACAGGATAGATAAAACGGAAGTAGTGAATGTAATATATTTGGATTTTCAGAAGGCGTTCAATAGAACAATACAGGGCAGAACAGGCCCTTCGGCCCTCTATGTTGCGCCGACCTGTGATCTAATCTAAGCCCTTCCCTCTACACTATCCTATCACTATCCCAATAGGCAGCACACATTAGGCCACTTGACAAAGTAAGAGCCCATGGTGTTGGAAGTAGCATATTAACATAGATAACTGATGGACTAGATTCCCTACAATGTGGAAACAGGCCCTTTGGCCCAACGAGTCCACACTGCCCCTTGAAGCATCCCACCCAGACCCATTTCCCCCTATAACCTACCTAAGGTACACATCCTGAACACTATGGGCAATTTAGCATGGCCAATCCACCTAACCTGCACATCTCTGGACTGTGGGAAGAAACCAGAGCACCCGGAGGAAACCAGGGAGAATGTGCAGACGCCACACAGACAGTCACCCGACGCTGGAATCGAACCCGGGTCCCTGGTGCTGTGAGGCTGCAGTGCTAACCACTGAGCCACCATGCCGATGGAAAACAGTTGTGATTTTCACAATGGCAATCTGTAACTCAAGCGCTACTGGAATAATTGCTGGGGCCGGTACAGTACAAACGATTCTAATTAGGAAAGTGATTGTGCCATAGCCATGTTTAAACAGTCCCTGGATAAGCATATGGATGATGATGGGATAGTGTAGGGGGAGGATTAGATTAGTTCACAGGTTGGCGCAACATCGAGGGCTGAAGGGCCTGTTCTGCGCTGTATTGTTCTATGTCTATGTCTAAAAATGTGAGAAGGCAAGTGGTCAGGATAACACAAATGGTCACTGGGAGATATAGACAGATTATATGATTAGGAAAAGACATGGCAGATAAAATTTTTTCACAATGTTATTCTACAGTTGTACACTTTGGCAGGAAGAGTTTAGGAGCCGAGTATCGTTTAAATGGAGAAAGATTGCAGAGGGCTGCCGGGAAAGGTGATTTGGAAGTCCTTGTCCATCAATCTCAAAAGCTGACGTTGAACTTCAGTGGCTGATAGAGAAGGCAAATAGAATGTTGGCCACTTTTTCAAAGGGAATACTGTGAACAGTTTTGTGCCCATTATCCATAAAAGATATACTGACTTTGGGGGCACACCAGATAAAGTTCACTAGGCTGATAGCTAGGTTTGTGAGGACTGTTATGAGGAGAGTTAAGTTGATTTGGGCCTGTACTCATTGAAATATAAAGGAGTGAGCGGGGACATAATGGAAGCAAGCCACATTCTTGGGGGACATCACAGGATAGACATGGAAAGATTATTTCCCCTTCTTTATGGGAGAGTCTAGCACTGTAGAGCATAACCTCAGAATAAGAGATTGCACATTTAAAACAAGGTGAGGAGGCGTTCTTCACTGAGGTTAATGAATCTGTGGAATTACTTACTTCAGAGGACTATCAAGGCTCAAGCATAAAACATATTTAAACCTCAACACTTGATTCACTTATTGATTAAAAATGTATACGGTGGAAAGGCAGGAAAGTGGAGTTGAGGATTATCACATCATTCATGACTACGTTGAATGGCAGAGCTGACTCTGGGATAAATGGCATATAGTCTTACATGCTGCTTAATAGCACTGTGATTGACACCTCCCATCACTTTACTGGTGATGAGAATGGACTGATAGGATGGCCAGGTTAGATTTGTTCTGCTTTATCTGTACAGAATGCGTGGGCAAGTTTTCCCATTGTCAAATAGATGCTAGTAGTGTTGTTGTATTGGAATGAGGGATGCAGCGTGTCTGGAGTTTCTCTTCAGTACTACTACTGGGATGTTGTCAGGGTCCACAGCTTTTGCAGTATCCAGTGCCTCCAGCCATTTTTTTTCAAATATCTCATGGCATTGATTGAATTGACTGGAGATTAGCACCTGTGCTCCTGCAGACATCTGAAGGAACATAGAACGTTACGACGCAGTACAGGCCCTTCGGCCCTCGATGGTTTCACAGGTCGGTGCAACAATCTGAAGCCCATCTAACCCACGCTATTCCATTATCATCTGCATGTTTAACAAATGACCATTTACATGCCCTTAAAGTTGGCAAGTCTACTACTTTTGCAGGCAGGGCATTCCACGCCCTTACAACTCTTTATTTGAGTGAAGAATCTACCTCTGACATCTGTCCTATTTCTATCAGCCCTGAATTTAAACTATGCCCCCTCATGCTAGCCATCACCATCCGTGGGAAAAGGCTCACTGTCCACCCTATCTAATTCTCTGACCATCTTGTATGTCTCTATTAAGTCGCCTCTTAACCTTCTCTCTAACAAAAACAGCCTCCAGTCCCTCAGTCTTTCCTCCATACCAGGCAACATCCTGGTAAATCTCCTCTGCACCCTTTCAAGTGCTTCCACATCCTTCCTATAATGCAGTGACCAGAACTCTACGCAATACTTCGAGTGCACTCGCACTAGAGTTTTGTACAGCTGCAATATGACCTCATGGCTCCAAAACTCAGCCCCTCTACTAATAAAACCTAACACATTGTACACCTCCTTAACAGCCCTATCAACCTGGGTGGCAACTTTCAGGGATCTGTGTATGTGGATGCCGAGATCTGCCTGCTCATCCACACTATGAAGAATCTTACCATTAGTCCAGTGCTCTGTATTCCTGTTACTCCTCCCAAAGTGAATCACCTCTCTCTTTTCCGCAGTAAACTCCATTTGCCACCCCTCAGCCCATTTCTGCAGCTTATCTATGTCTCTCTGCAACCTACAGCATCCTTCATCACTCTCCACAACTCCGACTTTAGTGTCGTCTGCAAATTTACTAACCCATCCTTCTACACCCTCATCCAGGTCATTTATAAAACTGACAAACAGCAGTGGCCCCAAAACAGATCCTTGCGGTACACCACTAGTAACTGAACTCCAGGAAGAGCATTTCCCCATCAACCACCACCCTCTGTCTTCTTACAGCTAGCCAATTTCTGATCCAAACCGTTAAATCACCCTCAATCCCGTGCCTCCATATTTTCTGCAATAGCCTACCGTGGGGAATCTTATGAAACGCTTTACTGAAACCCATATACATCATACCAAACACTTCACCCTCACCCACATGTTAGGTCACCTTCTGAAAGTGCTCAATAAGGTTGTGAGGCATAACCTACCCTTCTCAAAACCGTGTTGACTATCCCTAATCAAATTATTCCTTTTCTAGATGATGATAAATCCTATCTCTTATAATCCTTCCCAGTACTTTACCCACAACCGAAATAAGGCTCACTGGTCTACAATTAGCAGGGTTGTCCCTCCTCTCCTTCTTGAACAACAGGACAACTTTTGCTATCCTCCAGTCTTTTGGCACAATTCCTATAGACAATGATGACATAAAAATCAAAGCCAAAGGCTCTGCAATCTCCCCCATAGCTTCCCAGAGAATCCGGGTATAAATCCCATCTGGCCCAGGGGACTTATCTATTTTCACATTTTCTAGCACTTCCTCCTCATGAACTTCAATCCCGTCTAGACTAATAGCCTGTATCTCAGTATTCTCTTCAACATCACTGTCTTTTTCCTCTGTAAATACTGACAAAAAATATTCATTTTGTGCCTCTCCTATCTCTTCGGACTCCATGCACAACCTCCCACTATTGTCCTTGACTGGCCCTAATCTTACCCTAGTCATTCTTTTATTCCTGACATACCTACAGATAGCTTTAGGGTTTTCCTTGATCCTACCTGCCAAAGACTTAACATGTTCTCTTCTTAGCTCTCTCTTTACATCCTTCCTGGCTAACATGTAACTCTCAAGCGCCCTAATTGAGCCTTCACACCTCATCTTTACATAAGCTTCCTTCTTTCTCTTGACAAGGGATTCAACTTCTTTAGTAAACCACGGTTTCCTCGCTCGACCACTTCCTCCCTGCCTGACAGGTACAAACTTATCAAGGACACGCAGTAGCTGTTCCTTGAACAAGCTCCACATTTCAATTGTGGCCAGGCTCAGCAGCTTCCTTCCACATCCTGTGCATCCTAAGTCTTGCCTAATCATCTCATAATTGCCTTTCTCCTCCAGCTATAACTCTTGCCCTGTGGGATACACCTATCCCTTTCCATTGCTAAAGTAAACGTAACCGAATTGTGGTCGCTATCACCAAAGTGCTCACCTACCTCCTAATCGAACACCTGGCCTGGTTCATTACCTAGTACCAAATCCAATGTGGCCTCCTTTTTGTTGGCCTGACTACATACTGTGTCAGGAAACCATCCTGCACACACTGGTCATAAAGTGACCTATCTAAAGTACTCGAACTATAGTGTTTCCGGTTAATATTTGGACAGTAAAAGTCACCTGTAACAACTATCCTGTTAGTTTTTGCTCCTGCCCAGAATCATCTTTGCAATCCTTTCCTCTACATCTCTGGAATTTTTCGGAGGCCTATAGAAAACTCTCAACAGGGTGACCTCTCCTTTCCTGTTTCTAACCTCAGCCCATACTACCTCAGTAGACTCGTCCTCATCAAACGCCCTTTCTGCCATCGTAATACTGTCCTTGACCAACAGTGCCACACCTCCCCCTTTTTTACCACCTTCCCTGATCTTACTGAAGCATCTAAACCCTGGAACCTACAACAACCTTTCCTTTGTCCCTGCTCTAGCCATGTCTCTGAAATGGCCACAACATCGAAGTCTGAGGTATCAATCCATGCTGCAAGTTCACCCATTTTATTCCAGATGCTCCTGACGCTGAAGTCGACACACTTCAAACCACCTTCCTGCCTGCTGGTACACTCCTGTGACCTTGAAACCTTATTCACGACCCCGCTACTCTCAACCTCCTGTACGCTGGAGCTACAATTCAGGTTCCCATTCCCCTACTGAATTAGGTTAAACCCTTAAATTACTTTAAGGTGATGGACTTTACCATTATTGTGGATGGAGATGTTAACAGAGCCTACTTCTCCAGTGAGTTGTTTAATCGTCCACCACCATTCATGTCTGGATGTGTAGAACTGCAGAGCTTGAATCTTCTCTGGTTTTAAATTGCTTAGCCCTGTCTGTCACTTACTGCTTATGCTGCTCGGCATATAAGTAGCCCAGTTTTATAACTTCACAAGATTGACACATCATAACTGGTACTACTCCCAGCACTTGCACTTTTTGTTGAATCAAGGTTAACCCCTGGTTTGATGGTAATGGTAGAGTAGGGGCTGTGTTGAGCAATGAGGTTGCAAATTGTCTTCAAATACGATTCTGTTGCTCATTATGGCCCACAGCACCTCCATCTATGTTCAGTCTTAAGTTGCTTGACCTGTTCAAAATCTGTCTCATTCTGCTTGATATGATGCAAGATATTTGTACTGAGAATGCAAAGCTTTGTTTCTTCAAGGACTGTGTGGTCGTTACTGTTATCAGTGCCATCACAGACAGATTCATCTGTAGCATGCAGATTGGTAGGGATGAGGCCAAGTATGTTTTGCTGTCTTTTGGTTCCGTGCCAATTGCTGTAGCAGTGTCTTATATAGCTCAACCATCTCGATCAGTAGTGTTGCTAACAGGCCTTTTTTGGTAATGGACATTGAAATCCACCATGGGGAGTACATTTTGCACTCTTGCCACCCTCTGTGCTTCTTTCAGGATGGAAGAGTGCTGATTTATTTGTGTGGGAGAGGGATATTACATGAAGTTTCTTTTAGCCATGTTTGACAAGATCCCATGAGATTTAAGGGGATCCGGTCTCAATGTTGCGGGCAATTCCCTCCTAACTGCATATTGCTGTGCTGCAACTTCTGAATCTGATCGTTGTTGTTGGACATGACAGACCCAAGAATGATGGTGGTGGTTTCGGTGACATTGTAAGATATGTTTCTGAGAAGCCTGACGACTGTGTATCTAGTTGCAATCCATGTCTCCTAATTTTGGCAAAAGCTTCCTTATGTTAGTAAGGTAAGACTTTGCAGAGTCAACAGGGCTGTATTTGCTGTCATTGGTACTGTTGTCAATTCCAAATGGCCTGTTAGGTATTTTCGTTTCATTGAGACTTTTTAGCACTTGTGACAACTGAGTGGCTTACTAGGACATTTCAGACAATAGATAACAGTGAGGCAGTAGACCAGCCCAGGTAAAGACAGCAGATTTCCTTCCCTAAATGATAGTGAGTGAGAGATTTTTTTTCCTGGCAGTCAAAAATGGTTTTGCGGCTATCGTTCTGGATCGTGATTCAGACCATTCCGGGTTTTTATTGAATACAAACTCCACCGTCTATACTCGCCGTCAGTTCAAACCTGGGTTCTCAAAACATCATTGAGCCACTGCATTAATAATGATAATACCATAAGCCATGCCTCCCCATTGCTCAAAACCTTTGAATCGTGCCTTCTATTTGTTCAAGCATGCCATGCTCCGCTTGTTATTCTCCTGCATGGCAAGCCCTCTACTGCAGTGGGATGAGTTCTTTCTAATTAATTGGAGTCAATAATGCCAGGCTGGGATAGCCATCTGCAGGATTTCCCTTGACAGACCTCATTAGGGTGGAGATAGGCATCCCACTATTTTCCAATCTCCCACCAATTTAAATAACCCTCTTACTTTGCTCTCCATGAGAAGGCATAAGATCCCACCACCTTGCCTGACATCTGTTGAAACCCTGAAGGGCACCTTTGTTAACTTTGGACTTGATGATTACCAGTGGCCTCCTACCTTTGCACCCTGCATAACTTGTGCTGCCTGTATCCTAACAAAAAATTAGAGAACTACAGATAGTGGAAATCTGAAACAAACACACAAATTGTTGGAGAAACTGAGGTTTGGTAGCAGCTATGGAGAGAGATAACAAAGTGTGGAGCTGGATGAACACAGCAGGCCAAGCAGCATCTCAGGAGCACAAAAGCTGACATTTTGGGCCTAGACCCTTCATCAGAGAGCTCTCTGATGAAGGGTCTAGGCCTGAAACGTCAGCTTTTGTGCTTCTGAGATGCTGCTTGGCCTGCTGTGTTCATCCAGCTCCACACTGTATCTTGGATTCTCCAGCATCTGCAGTTCCCATTATCACATTTATGGAGAGAGCCAGGTTCAGTGACCCTCCTTTAAATGGCTTTGTTCCTCTTGATCTCTATAACCTTTTCATGCCCTACAAATGCTCTGATTTTGTTTTTTTGTTGGCTCAATTCTGGGATGTTGAGCATTCCCAATCTTATCTGATGCACCATTGGTGACAATTTCACGTGCCAAGGCCCCAACCTACGGAATTCATTCCATACTGTCCCTACTAGTGTCTCCCTTTTAAGACACTCCTTAAAACTAAACTTCTTGAGCATCTACACTCTCTTGTCTCATGACGTGGCTTGGTGTGAAAAATATTTTTGTGGATAATGTTCTTGTTGAAGCACCATTATGCTACATTATTGCTACATTATGGTTGAGTGTTACATAAGAGAAAATTTGCATGCATTTGCCATATTCTAGTGCACCATCTTTAATTGTCTCATCAAATATATTGTTTTCACCAAGGCTTTTTTCATAACCAATTGAATAGAATTTTACACAAACGTTCTTTTTCAGGTCAATACCCAAAGTCACAATTTGTTGAATATACGAAACCACTCTCAAACACTGCATTACCACCAAAGAAAGTATCCAGGGAATTTATTGATAAATATAGACGTGGTGAGATCAACCCAGTTTCAGCCTTGCATCAGTATGCACAAATGTTGCGAATGCAACTAATTTTAAAAGAGACAGTAACGACAGGTGGGTGGAATTTGTTTTTCTACAGCAAATACCCTATTATCAATTATTTAGTCTTCATTTAGCTGAGAATGTTAAAATTTTGTTTTTTAGGTAATGTTTTTGGACAATATTTTGCATTCTGTGCTGTAGTTGATGGGGTTGAATATAAAACCGGAATGGGCCAAAACAAGAAGGAAGCAAAAGCTAATGCTGCACAATTAGCTCTTGATGAACTTTTGGACACAGAACTGAGCAAAACTTCAAGTAAGTTTTTTAAAAAGAAGTCTTTCTGATGCTGTGGGAATGTTTTCTGGCCAAAACCAAATAAGATGGTGAGAAGGGTTTTTTTTAAACACAGCACTGAACTCTGGTGAGATCTGACTAACTTGTCTGTTTAGTTACACATGAAATGTAAGATTGAAACAGTGTCTAATTCCTGTGCACTGTGTAATGAAACATTGAACCCCAGACTCTTAAATTCCCCAATCCTCAGATCTCTCTTGTCTAGCTCCCATTCCATTAGACTGCCATTTCCGACTTGTTTCCCAACCCAGTGTCACACAAACCTGCTGAGAAGCAATTTGAAGATCCCAAAGCATTTCAGTGCATTGTTGAATAAATACCTAACAGAGTACAGCAGCTAATGTTGTATGAAGCGGATATGGCTTCTGTACTGTTACATCTGATACCTGGTGCTGATTGAGTTTGGAAGGATCTTCCATTAGAATATCTGCCCTGAAACAAATGGGGTTAATAAGTTGGTCATGTTTTATGCTGACTGGAATATTTGAGACTTTAAAGTCTCACCTATTATCTGTGATTTTTAACTCAAACTTAACAATCTAAATTATCTGCTGTGTCATCTTCATTTGTAGAATCTGTACAGATGTTAGTCTAAGGTTGTAACCTAAAGTGATAATGGAGGCTTTTACTGCTAAATATCTGAATCTCTCTCCTGGCTATAAAGTCATACTGAAATGCCTTTTATTTTGCATCCTATCCCACTCCCTGTGTTGAGTAAAATGGCAAAGTGCGGTGAACTGGGAGGCAAGGATAAGACTGCAGAGCCCCAGACATTAATTTCAAAATGCTCTCCGGCCACAAAAAGGTTGTCACAGGACTGAAGAAGAGCTTATGTGGTACCATTATTCGAGAACGGTGGTAGGGCTAAACCAGGAAACTAACAGGCCAGTGAATTTAATGTCTGTGCTTGGAAAAGATTTGGAAAATGTTCTGAGGGACAGAATTCAATCGCAGAATCGAGGATTAATCAAGGATGGCCAATATGACTTTGAAAATGGGAAATCAGACAAATTTGTATTTTTCGAGAAAGTGACTAAGTGTGTACTTGAGGGTATTGAGTGATGAAGCCTATGTGGATTTCAGTAAGACTTATGACAAGGTCTTAACCAAGACTAGTTAAGAAACTAAGAGGAGATGGGATAGAGGACAGTTTGGCAAATTGGAAGTAGAATTGGTTTAGTGGCGGGAAGCAGAGGGTGATGATCAGCAGCTTTCATTCTGGAAGCTTGTATCCAATGGCATACCACAGCATTCAGTGCTATGTGTCATTACTGTTAATTGTGTACGTTAATGATCCAGACATCTAGAGGTGTGATCAAAAAAATTAGTGTGGTGCTAACAAGGAGGAAAACCTTAGAATACAGGACAATATAGATGGGTTGGTCAGTTAAGCTTAACAGCGGCAAATGGAATTTAATTCTGAAAAGTGTGAGGTGATGCATGTTAGGAGGACTAAACAGGCAAGGGAGTACATGTTGGACAAACAGGAGGCTGGAAGACTACAGCAGGCCAGGCAACATCAGGAGGAAAGGAGCAGTCAACATTTTGGACATTTAAGAAGGGTAATACCAAAATGTTGACTGTTCCTTTCCTCCAGATGCTGCCTGACCTGTATTCTTCCAGCCTCCTGTTTGTCTACCTTGGATTCCAGCATCTGCAGTTTGTTTTTGACTCTGAGTACATGTTGAATGGTAGGACCTTAAGAAGTACAGAGGATCAAAGAGACTTTGTGCATTCCCATAGGTCCTTGGAGGCAGGTCAGTTAAATAAGTGTTTAAGAAGGCATATGGGACATTTGCCTTTATTAGCCAAGGCATTGAGTAAAAGAGCAAGGAGGTCATGATGGATCTGCGTGCATTATTTATTAAGCAACAGCTAGAGTGCTGTGTGTAGTTGCAGTTACTGCACTACGGGAAAGTTTTTTTTTTCCACTATTCATTTGTAGAATGTGGACATTGCTGGCTGGCCAGCATTTCTTATCCGTCCCTAGTTGCCCTTGAAAAGGTGGTGGTGAGTTGCTGCTTTGAACTGCTACAGCCCTCCTGCTGTGGGTTGACCCACAATACTCTTCAGCAGGGAATTCCAGGAGTTTGATCCAGCAATAGTGAAGGAACTGTGATATATTTCCAACTGGATGGTAAGTGACTTGGAGGGGAGCTTGGCGGTGGTGGTGTTCCCATATGTGTGATGCCCTTGTCCTTCTAGAAAGACGTGGTCATGGGTCTGGAAAGTGCTGGATGAAGATCTTTGGTGAATTTCTGCAGTGTATCTTGTAGATAGTACAAATTGCTGCTACTGAGCGTCAGTGGGGGACAGAGTGTATGATTGTGGGTATAGCGGCAGTCAAGTGGGCTGCTTTTTCCTAGATGGTGTCAAGCTTCTTGAGTGTTGTTGGGGCTGCACTCATCCAGGCAAATGGGGAATATTCCATCACACTCCTGACCTGTGCCTTGCAGATGGCGGAAATGCTTTGAGAAGTCAGGAGGTAAGTTAATCGCCACAGTGACCATGGACTGCTTCAATATTTGTGGAGTCATGAATGGTGCTGAACATTGTGCAATCATCAGTGAACATCCCCACTTCTGACCTTTATGATGATGGGAAGGTCATTGACGAAGCAGTTGCAGATGATTGGGCCTAGGGCACTACCCTGTGGAACTTCTGCCAAGATGTCCTGGAGCTTAGATGATTGACCTCCCACAACCATGACCATCTTCCTATGTGTCAAGTATGACTCCAACTACCGGAACATTTGCCCCGATACTCATTGATTCCAGTTATGCTAGGGCTCCTTGTTGCCACGCTTGGTTGAAAGCAGCCTTGATATCAAAGGCTGTCACTCTCTCCTTACCTCTGGAATTCAGCTTTGTCCATATTTGAACCAAGGTTGTAATAAGCTCAGGAACTGAGTGGCCCTTGCGGAACCCAAACTAGGCATCATTGAGCAGGTGCTGCTTGATAGCACTGTTGATACCTTCCATCACTTTACTGATGATCGAGAGTAGACTGATGGGGTGGTAATTGGCTGGGTAGGATTTGTCCTGCTTTTTGTGTACAGGACATACTTGGGCAATTTTCCACACTGGTGGGTAGATACCAGTGTTGTATCTGTACTGGAACAACTTGGCTAGTGATTAACCAGAGTATTACCTGGGCTGGAGCAATTTCGCTATGAAGAGATACCAGATAGGCTGTAACTGATTTCAGTAGAGCAGATATTTGGTTAAGGTGTACAAAGTTCTGAGGGTCATAAACAAGATAGAGATGGAAAAACCTAACCCTTGAGAGTCAATAACCAAGGAGCAAGCGATTTTAAAGAGGATTTGAAGATTTTTTTTCACATGGAGGGCTGTAGCCATTTGGAACTCGCTACCTCAGGGTGATAGAGACAGGTGCCCACTTGCAAGACATTTGAAAGAAATATTGAAATGAGCACTTGAAATGCTATACCATACAAGGCTATGGCCAAGCACTGGAAAGTAGGATTAGAATGGATAGAAACTTTGATTGGCACAGACAGTGACCAGAAAGGGCCTCTTTCTGTGCTGTTTAAACATTGAAACTCTGAAACACTGAAGAATTCCATGTGTTACTGCCCCATGAGTATCATTGCTATTTTATGAATCTCCCGCTGCACGCTGTGACTTCTTTCCTCATCTCTTATGGTTTTAGTTTAGCTACCAATACAAAAAACACTTTTTTTTGTTGCACAGAAATATATGCATTTTGGTGGGTCAGACAGAATGAAAAACTTGGATGGTTGCTGGTAGAACCTGGGAAAGGGGTCACAATAATTAATGCCTACTTTCAGTAGCATCTTCAGTGTAACGCATCCTTTAGGTTCATGTCACTGGTGTAATAAAGACAATTGTATTTCAAAGGCCATGCTATTTTAGTTATGACCAGTGACTTTCATTCAAAGATAAATGTAATTGTTCACAGCAGCATTCTAAGTGTTTAATTTCAGCTACAGGTCCTGCACCAATACCTGCTGAACGAAGAGTAATACCTGCACCGTGTTTGCCTTCAAGAAACCAACCAACAAAGTTAGGTTATGGTGAGCAAGTAGTCATTGTTTAGCTTGAATATCATTTCAGTTGACCTGTTTTCAAAAAAAGGTTCTGTATTAATAACTATATGTTTGATTTTGAAATAGAATTCTGACATTTTTGAAACAAAAGCCAGTAAATTTCAATTTCATGAATTCTACAATTAATATTTCAGTAGTTAAAGAGGAACACTTTTATTTAAAAACTGCGTTACATGTTATTGCTAATGTGTTTTTTCACCTTTTTTAACATCTGAAAGGGAAACTTTGTGTTCCTCCAAGAAAAAAACACACTCTTTGAAAATGAACTTTTTCATATTTTATTCTGATAGGTCAATTGTAATAACTATTAACTTGTTAATGTATGGTACTTTGGCCCAGAGGTGTGCCTCCATTTATTCTGTGGGA
Organism: Stegostoma tigrinum; assembly: GCF_030684315.1. Lineage (NCBI taxonomy): Eukaryota > Metazoa > Chordata > Chondrichthyes > Orectolobiformes > Stegostomatidae > Stegostoma > Stegostoma tigrinum. Next base: position 35,916,460 of record NC_081354.1, on the reverse strand, counting down.
GTAAAGATATAGTTTTTACATGCAGACAAAACAAAATGCTGATTTCTTTTTCTCTGGTGCTACTTTTAGCAGCTGCTATTTTAACAGTTTTGGCAGAAATGAATGGCTGTTGCAAGTTTGCAGATCTGAGCTAGGTCTGCCTTCCCCCACCCTGGCAAATAGGTCAGATTAAAAAGGAGAACTAGTTTTAAATACTTATGAAGTAGTTTTGGCAGCGTATTAAGATAATTAGAACAGTACAAGACAGAACAGGCCCTTCGGCCCTCGATGTTGTGCCAACCTATGAACCAATCTAAGCCCATCCCCCTACGCTACCCCATTATCATCCATATGTTTATCCAAGGACTGTTTAAATGCCCCTAATGTGACTGAGTTAGCTACATTGGCAGGCAGGGCATTCCACGCCCTTACCACTCTGAGTAAAGAACCTGCCTCTGACATATGTCTTAAATCTATAGCCCCTCAGTTTGTAGCTATGCACCCTTGTACAAGCTGACGTCGTCATCCTTGGAAAAAGACTCTCACTGCCCACCCTGTCTAATTCTCTGAACATCTTGTACATCTCTATTAAATCCCCTCTTGGGTCTGTTCTCATTGGAGAGAAGGCGGCTAAGTCCCTCAGCCTTTCTTCATAAGGCCTTCTCTCCAGACCAGGCAACATCCTGGTAAATCTCCTCTGCACCTTTTCCAATGCTTGCACATCCTTCCTCTAATGGGGTGGCCAGAACTGCACACCGTATTCCAAATGTTAAGAACTATATGTTTGACTTTGAAATAGAATCCTGACATTTTTGTACTAGTGTTGTGTACAGTTGCAGCATGATGTCGCAGCTCCAGAACTCAATCCCTCTACCAATAAAATCGAACACACTGTATGCCTTCACAGCACTATCAACCTGGGTGGCAACTTTCAGGGATCTATGTACATGGACACCAAGATCCCTGTGCACATCCTCACTACCAATAATCTTTCCCTTGACTCTGTATTCTGCCTTCCTATTATTCTTCCCAAAGTGAATCACCTCACATTAATCCGCATTGAACTCCATTTGCCACCTTTCAGCGCAATTCTACAGTTTATCCAAGTCTCCCTGCAACATTCTTCCACACTGTCCACCACTCCACTGACTTTAGTGTCATCTGCAAACTTACTAACCCAGAAGGTGGGTGGTTGTGAACTGCCTTCTTGCACTACTGCAGCACTCATGCTGTAGGAAGGTCCAAAATGCCCTTAGGGAGGGAATTCCAGGATTTTGACCCAGTGACAGTTGAGGAATAGCCATATATTTCCAAGCCAGGATCTTGAGTGACTTGGAGGGGAACTTGAAGGTGGTAGTGTTCCAGTTACAGGAGAGTTATAAAAGAGGCTGGTAAAATGTCAGTTTGGGCCAGAATGCCAAATTGACCCAAGCTATTTTGCTCAGCAAAATCCTTTTTTATCTTTTACTGTAAGTGTAGTGATAACTGTCTGTTTACCTACAGTCAAAGAGAAACTCATCAATATTTCTTATAATGGAGATGGGATAAAACTTCTTCAAAGTTTTTTTAACTGGGACATGGGATGTGAATGTAGCTGGCAAGACCAGCATTTAATACCTAACCACATTTTGCTCTTGAAGTTGGTTGAATTCTGGAGTTTATGATGAAGATAATCTCAAATTACTGTTAAGGAGAGGAGTTTCAGCATTTGATCTATGCAAACGTTCGAATGACAATATACTTCCAAGATGTGATGTGATGTGATTATCTTTGAAGTTTCCATACACCTGGTTCTTTCCAGGTGGTTGAAGTCATGCGGTTTGGAGCTGAGCTGCTGATTTGTATCTTGCAACCTGGCTACAGTGATTTCCATTTACAAGAGCAGTAAACTGTGTGATCATTTTAAATAATGGATGAGATAACAGTTAAATGTCCTGTATGATTTTGAGTGCTTGAGTTACACTGGAGTTGCACTCCTCCAGACAAATGAAGAGTATTCATAGAATCCCATGATGCAGATAAAGGCTATTTTGCCAATCATGTTGGCATTGACCCTCCAGAGTGCATCTACCCTATCCCCATAACACCACACTTACCACAGTTAATCCACATAGCCTGTGCACTACAGGGAAATATAGCATCATCGGTTCACCTACTTTGCACAGCTTTGGATTATGGGAGGAAACCAGAGCTCCTGGAGGAAACACGCAGACCTGGTGGGTTGCGGTTGGGGGAGTCCACAGATATTTATCCAAGGCTGGAATCAAACCCACGAGTCCCTGGTGCTGTAAGGCAGCAGTGCAAACCACTGAGCCACCATGCCACCCTTTCACTTCTGACTTGTGACCGGCAGATGGTGGAATGGCTTTGGAGAACATCCAATTCACCAATGTTAGACTGCAGAAGGAAGCCAGTATCTGCATTGGCTCTCCAAATGACCACTGTGACTTAGTGCCATTTTCTCCAGTCTGTTGTGTATTGTTTCTATTTTAAATAATCATCTTAATGCACTCTTGACCTTAGTTAAATCAGCTTCTCCTAGACTTTCCAGGAAGTGCATTCCAGAAGTAAAATCACTCATGAAATTTTTTTTCCTCTGACTTCACATTTGCTTCTTCTGAAAATCGCTTTAATTTTGTGCCCTCTCGTTCATGATCTTTTTACAAAGAGGGACAATTTCTGCTGAACTTTTTCCAACCCAATCGTGATTTTGACAACTTCTATTATATCTCCCTTTAGCCACCTTCTGTCCACGGACAGTAGTCACAAGTTGTCCAATCTATCCGCATAAAAGAAGTTTCTTATCACTTGAACCATTCTTGACAATTTCTTCTGCACTCTCCAGAATGTGCATATCCTTCCTAAAATGTGGTACCTAGACCATACAAAATACACCAGCTGAGATCCAGTGAGTGTCTTGTATAAATTCAGAATAACCTCATTATTCTTGTACTCCAACTGCCATCTCCACCTGTCCTACCACATTGATAAACACATGTGCACCCAGGTCCTCCTGCTCCTGCATCATTTTGAAAATTGTACCCCTTTTATGTTGTCCATTTGAGTTCTTTCTACCAAAATGTATTACATGTTTCATTGTATTGGAACTCATTTTCCCTCTCATCCATGCGTTCCCCAACATGTCTGTCATTTTTGAAGTCCTTCACTGTCCTTCTCACAGTTTATAGTGCTTCCAAGATTTGTATTGATCACAAACCTTGTAGCCACAGCCTGTACACCAAAATCTAGATCATTATGTTTCAGGAAAAGGGAGTGTCCCAATATCAACTCGTAGTGAAACTCGCAGTATTAACCTTCCTCTAACCTGAAATAACTTGGTAGATGTTTTAGAGTGATGCACACAGAACAGCCTGAAGGGCCTTTTTCTGTGCTGTAGATATTTATGACTCTGACCATTTCTCTGTTTCTTATTACTCGGCAATAATTTGTATTACTGTTGCTGCTGCCTCTTCCATTCCATGAGCTGTAACTTTGCTCACAAGTTTGATGTGTGGCATGGTAGTAGATGCCTTCTGGAAGATCATGTACACAACTGTGCTCCATCCGTCAATCACTGCTTTTAAAGAAAGAACAACTCATTTCCTTTGGGAAGACCAGTATAAAAACATAAGTGCAGCCGGAGTAGGCCATTCACACCATCAAGTCTGCCGTACGTTTCTATATGAAGGGCAGTGTACAGGAAGCGACTACAAGGTTTGTGATCAATATGAATCTTGGAAGCACTACAAACCTGAGAAGGACAGTGAAGAACTTCAAAAATAGGGCAGCACAGTGGCTCAGTGGTTAGCACTGCAGCCTCACAGCGCTAGGGACCCGGGTTCGAATCCAGCCTCGGGTAACTATCTGTGCGGAGTTTGCACATTCTCCCCGTGTCTGCTTGGGTTTCCTCTGGGTGCTCCGGTTTCCTCCCACAGTCCAAAGATGTGCAGGCTAGGTGGATCGGCCATGCTAAATTGCCCGTAGTGTTCAGGGGTGTGTAGGTTATAAGGGGTTGGGTCTGGGTGGGATGCTGCAAGGGGCGGTGTGGACTTGTTGGGCCAGAGGGCCTGTTTCCACACTGTAGGGAATCTAATCTAATCTAATGAACATGGCTGATTTGCCCCAGCCCTCAACTGCTCTTTCAAAAATCAGTCTTCATTCTCTTTAAATACTTTGTGATTTAGCCTCCATAGCTCTTGAGGTAGAGAGCTCCAGACATTCAGTACCCTTAAGGAGGAAAAAATTCCTTTGTGCGTCAGTTTTAAGTGAGAATTTGCTTTTTTTCTTTAACTATGTCCCTTAGCGCCAGATTTCACCACTAAAAGAAACATCTTCTCAATGTCTAACTTGTCAAGCTCTTTCAGAATCCTATATGTTTCGTTAAGATCACCACTTACTGTTTTAACTATAATGACTAAAGGTTTCATGTATTCAGCTTTCCTTGACAAATCAGCTCCTTCATCCCAGGAAATAGCCATTTGATTCTTTGTTTGAACTACCTCCAGTGGCAATATATCTTTTCTTAAATGCTGTGACCATAACTGTACACAGTTCTCTACATGTCTGTCATCAACACTCTATAACAAGACTTTTAAACTCCAACCCCTATTGAGAGGCTAAAATTCCATTTGCATTCTTGATCTTTGTGTACTAATGATTTGTTTCATGCATAACAGCACCTAGATCTCTCTGTATTGCCTGTTTTTGGAGTCCCTCTCCATTTAAATAAGTCTGCCATTTGTTACTTCCCATCAAAGTGCGCAACCCCTCACGTTGCTATATTGAACTCTATCAAGTGTTTACTTACTCACTAGACCTATCTATATCCCTTGCAGGTTCCTCATCATGTCTCCTCCAACTATTGGCCCAGTTTTTAACCATGTGACCACTAATTCTATCCTGGATAATTGTTTCTAGAAGCTTTTCCCACCACTGAAGTTAAACGGACTGATCTGTGATTGGGTTTATCACTTTTTGAACGAAGGTGTGATATTTGCAATTCTACAGCTGTTTGGTATCTCCCCGAGTCTTGGGAAGACTGAAAAATTATGGCCACTGCCCGTGCAATTTCTACTCATGATTCCAATATCCTTGGATGCATCTATCCTGGTACGATGTCACCTTTTAAGTACCGGTGGTCTATCTGACATTTCACCTTATTAATTTTGAGGCCTAATTGACCCTACTTGTCCTGTTACTAATTATATGCTATTACAAGACTTTGGGATTTCTCTTTGTTGGCTACGAGTCATTTCTCGTACATCTTTGTTTTTCTGTGATTTTTTTTTCACCTTCCCTATGAAGCTTATGTATCCTTTTGGTTCTCAGTTGTATATTCTCTCTGACACGTGTCGTAAACACGCTTCTTTACCTTAATTTCTATGTATCTTTCTACCTTACCTTCTTCACTTCAGCAGAGATCCATTTTAACAACCTTTACAATGTTTCCCTTTCATCTTGTTTCCAAACAGATTTATGAGAATTGAAAAATATCCAAGAACATTCATTGTTAAGAACTAATATAACTACTTGCCATTTTTTGAATCATTTTTAATGCCTCAATTTTTTTTTATAGTGATGAAGGCTAGGTATAAATTTCACCCTTGGTCTTAAGCAATGGCTTATGGAATATAACTTACTTACATTTCATTTTGCTTTAGTAATTTATATGCTGTAATTTTTTAACACTAGTTATTTTCCTGCTGTACCTAGTCTTGTATTTTACTGTTTTATTATAGCTCAATAACGTATATATGAAGTGCTTACCCATTGATCGTATATAAATAATTTTTGTCTTTTTACAGAAGGAAGGAATTCTTATTATAAAGCTGTTTCTGCAGCCTGCAGAGATGTTTTCAGCAAGTTGACTGCTAACCTACCTGAGCTCCAGAACTGTAGCAGCTCTTTAGCTGCTTTTGTGGTTGAAAGATGTAAGTAGAATTTTGTTTCAGCCTGTAACTCAAAAGGTCCAGAAACTGGATTAAATCAAATATAGTTGGACAAGGATGGTGCAATATTAGTGTCATCTGCTAATTATGATCACTCAAGTGTGCAGCCATTACTACTCGCAAAACTCATTGCGTACACTGCATTCTATGGATCTTCACTGTTTGGCCATTTTTTTAAAGGTATCGTGCTACTCTTTCAACAAAAGGTAAAAGTTGGTCCCACAGGAAGCAAAGGAATTACCCCTGGAATAGCAGGTTTTGCCCATGTGTTCTCAGATTCTGTTATGGAATTGAACGGAAGAGGCAGATTCTACTACCATTCACATCCTTCCAGGCATCAACTTCCAATCACAGCAGGATAAGTTGGCAGGCCATGTAAATATTCCTAGTTTATTTTTCATACTCCAAAAAGCTGAGTAACCTAACCACAGTTGTCAAGATAATAAGCAATAACAAGGTGCAGAGCTGGATGAACACAGCAGGCCAAGCAGCCCCAGAGGAGCCTTCCTGCTCCTCCTGATGCCGCTTGGCCTGCTGTGTTCATCCAGCTCTGCACCTTGTTATCTCAGATTCTCCAGCATCTGCAGTTCCTGCTATCTCAAGATAATAACACTTCCTTTTTAAAAATTTACTTATAAAAATGAATAAAATTCATTTATTTATTGAGAAGGGTCAGACAGTAAATGCTGACACAGTAAACTTCGTCCACGTTCCGGGGTGAATTTAAAAAAAATTGCTCATAGCCTTGCTACTCTATGCTTCGCTGCCCTTTTTCTCTTGATTGCCAACAAATGCTGTACCGTACTTTCCTGCAGTATCTCCTGATATATTAACCTCTACCCCAACCCTCACTTCTCCATTCCTGTTATCTGACACGCACTGTGCTTGTGTGATCAAATGTGTATTCTTTAAACTCACTCCAAAATGTCAGTAACAATTTATTCCCTCCTTATTCTGCCAACAGAAGAGAACAAATTCATCTCCATGTCCTCATGCACTTATACAATCCACTTTGGCAAGTAGAATAGAGTATTGGTTGCTTTGTATGAGTCAATGACTGGTGGCATTGTACAAAATTTCATCATGACTTTCTGCTTTTTATCGCAGAGTCCTAAAGGACGGAGGCAGGTCCTTTTAGCCCAGACTGGTGCATGCCGACCAAAATGTCCACCCATGCTAATCCCATTTTCCTGCACATGGCCCATATCTTTCTAAACCTTCCCTATCCATGTATTCATCCAAATGCCTCTTTAAATGTTGTTAATGTACCTGCCTCAACCACTTCCACTGGCAGCTCATTCCATATGCGTACCACCCTTGGGCCTTTTTTTAAAAAAAGTTGCCCTTTGGGTTTCCATGTATTCTTTCCTGTCTAAGCTTAAACTGATGCCCTCTAGTCCTCAATTCCCCAACCCTGGGGAAGAAAAACAGAGTGCATTCACCCTGTCTGTGCCTGCCATGATCTTGTACACATCTGTGAGATCCCTCCCCCTCAGTCTCCTAAGCTCTAAGAGAAAAGTCCTAGCTTTTTCAACCTCTCCCTATAATTCAGTCACTTGAGTCCTGGCAACATCCTTGTAAATTTCTTCTGCACCCTTTCCTGTTTAATAACATCCTTCCTGTAGCAAGATGACCAAAATGGAACACACTGCTCCAAGTGTGGCCTCGCCAACGTCCTTTACAACTGCAACATAACTTCCCAACTTCTGTACTCGGTGCCCTGACTGAAGTCCAGTGTTCCAAAAGCCACCTTCATTGTGCTGTCTACCTGTGACTCTACTTTCAGAGAACCTTGCACCAGTACTGCACGGTCTCTGTTCCATTGCACTCTAAGGCCCTACTGTTCATCATGAAACTCCTACCTGGATTTGATTTTCCAAAATGCAATACCTCGCCCTTTTCTATATTAAACTCCATTTGCCATTTCTCGGCCCACTTGTGCAGCTGATCCTGATCCTGCTGCAATTTCTGATAACTTTCCTTATTGTCTGCAATACCACCACAAATTTTCGTGTCATCCACAAACCTATGAAGCATACCTTGTGTGTTCTCATCCAAATCATTGATCTAGATAACATACAGCAGTGATTCCAGCACTGACCCCTGAGGCAGACTACGAATGACAAGCATCCTTCCACTATTGTTCTCTGCTTCCTAACAAGAACTCAATTGTCTATCCAGTTGGCCAGGTCTCCCTGGATTCCATGCAATCTGATCCTCAAGACCAGCTTACTGTATGGAGCCTTATCAAAGGCCTTACTGAAATCCATATAGACTGCCCCCTGCCTTGCCCTCATCAACCTTCTTTGCCACTTTATCAAAGCCTCATTATCTGTCATCCAATGTTCCCTACTCCTGCCAACCTTGCTCTTAGCCCTCACAAATTTATAGACCTAAACTCTAGCTATCACACTTCTAACGGCCTCCCTTTGCCTGCAAACAAACTCGTAAAATCAACACCTGCAAACTCTTGTAATTCCTTCAAAATTCGCCTTGCCCCAGTTTAGGACTTGATCCCGTGGACCAGTTTTGTCCCTCTGTGTAGCTATTGTAAAATTAAAAGAACTGTGATCACTGGTCCTACCCTATTTCCCAAAGGTAGGTCAGGTTTTGCCCCTTCCCAGGTAGGGCCCTCACTATATTGCTTGACGAAGCTTTCTTGAACACGTTTAACAAATTCCACTCCATCCGAGCCCTTAACACTAGCAGTCCCAATCTGATAGGAAAATTAAAATCCCCTACTTAACAACCCTATTGCTCCTGCAAATCTCCCCGGTCTCACAGCATAATTGTTCATCTAATTCCCGTTGACTGTTTGGTGGCCTGTAGTACAACCCCCAATAATGTAACCATCCCCTTCTTATTTGTTAGCTGCACCCACAAAGCCTCACTGATGATCCATCAGTTATTACATCTCTGACTAATGCCATGATACTGCCCTTAATCAAAAATGCAACATCCCCACCCTTCTTTCCTCCTCCTCTGTCCTGCCTAAAGACCTTCACTGTGCCACATTAAACTGCCAGTCCTGTCCCTCCCTTAGCCATGATTCTGAAATGGCTATAATATCCTAGTCCCATGTACCTATCCACGTCCCAAGTCCATCGGCTTACCTGTCAGCCCTCTTGCATTGAAATCAATGCTGTTTAATCCACTAGGCATTCCGTCACTTTCCAGCCTGACCTATCTCTTCAACTTGCTGTTTCTGACTATATCTGCTTCCAGTCTTGCTCTTGCCTCCCTGCTGTGGCCATTACTACTTCTATCTCGCCCTAAAAACTGCACAATAAACAACAGGTGCTTTCATTGTCTACCTGCCTGAATACCTCTTTCTGCTGTCCTGTTGTAACTCAATCTGACCCTTGTTTCTTTATTTTATTTAACTGGAATGTATTTAACTTATGTATTAGAGAAAAGTCCAATGCCCCTGGAAGTGTGTTGTCACGCAATCTCACATTTACAGGCTGCAGTGGGGTCGCTAGTACCATGTCTTAGAACAGATTTTAGATAAACCACTAAACACAAGTTTGGAGCTTCTGAAGGGGAATAGGATTCCATTAATTGCAAGCCCATCCATGAAAAAGTGATTTTGTGGCAGCGGACTTAGATGCTGATTTAAGGGCTCAAGCTGACACGGTGTTGATGACCTATACCAGAAAACACCAGGTGTCCTTGTGATAACAAAGTGTGAAGCTGGATGAACACAGCAGGCCAAGCAGCATCTCAGGAGCACAAAAGCTGACGTTTCAGGCCTCGACCCTTCATCAGAGACGGAGATGGGGAGAGGGTTCTGAAATAAATAGGGAGGGAGGGGGAGGCGGACCAAAGATGGAGAGAAAAGAAGATAGGTAGGGAGGGCATAGGTCAGTCCAGGGAAGACTGACAGGTCAAGGAGGTGGGATGAGATTAGGAGGTAGGAAATGGAGGTGTGGCTTGAGGTGGCAGGAAGGGATGGGTGAGAGGAAGAACAGGTTAGGGAGGCGGAGACAGGCTGGGCTGGTTTTGGGATGCAGTGGGGGAAGGGGAGATTTTGAAGCTTGTGAAGTCCACATTGATACCATTGGGCTGCAGGGTTCTTGCTTTTGAGACTGTGGACCAAGTCACAGAACACCAGTGTTCAGCTCCATCTGTGACAAGACTTTACGCAATAAAATTTGAAGCCATGTATCAAACGTGAACCGAATGGCCAGGTCCAAAAACACCATGAGGCAGAACCTGTCATCGAGACCCTCATACAAACTTTTTTCAGCTGCTGTTAAAGCACAGACAGCTGTCGTATTGTTTTAATATCAGGTTTGATAGAGTTTTACTTTACTTCTGTATTGTATTTGCTCGAATGGCATAGGAGTACTGTAATTGAAAAACTACCTGATGACTTTTCTGTGCGATAGCAGCCTTTTGGCCTAACACGTAGCCAAGCTAGACCTGGACTGTGACACTTGGTTCTGACTCTACCATCATCAGGAACACCTTGTTCGGTCCTTTAGAATTTAGGCCCTGTACAATTGCAAGGCATCCCAGCTCCTGAACACTCATTCTCTCGCTATGAAGGCCAAGTACCAAATTGCAGCCTTCATCTGCTGTACCTGCATGCTTACTTTCAGTGACTGGTGTACAACAACACCAGGCCTTATAATAATCTGCCTTCCTGTTTTGCTCCCAAAATTAATGACCACACATTTTCTACCCATCTCTGTATACTACATCATGCAGCTTAATTTTACATGTGGGGCTTTTTTGAAAGCCTTCCGGTAGATTTGTCAAACATGATTTCCCTTTCATAATTCCTTGCTGATGCTGTCTGATCGTGCCCCTGTTTTCCATGTGCTCTGCTATTGAATTGTATAATGGAGTCTAGCAATTTTCACACTACCAGTTTCAAACTAACCCGTCTATATTTTCTGGTTTTCTATCTACCTATTTTCCCCTCCCTCCCTGCCCTTTTTTAAGGGAGGGGTTACATCAGCTATCCTTCAAACTCTAGATACTGTAACAGATTCTGTATAAACTTGGAAAGTGACTATCAATGCATCCACTATTTCTAGGGCCATTTCCTTAATTATTCTGTGTAACTATTAGGCTCTGGGGATTTCAGTCTTTAATCCAACTTTAATCCTGTATTCCCTAAAAATTCATATGTTATTGTGTTCTCCTTTGTAAACAAAATATTAATGAGTCTGTCACTTCCTTGTATCCCATTGTAAATTCCTCTGTTTCTGACTGTTAAGGGACCTACATTTGTCTTCACCAAACCTTTTTTCTCTTTACGTACTTACAGAAGTTTCTGTCTGTTTGCTTGATCCCTGAAACTTATTCTCATACCGTATTTTCCCTTTGCCAATCAATGAATCCATTTGCTCATCTTTGCTGAATTCTAAATAGTTCCAACTCCTCAGGCCTGTTGTTTTTCTGCCCACTTTATATTTTTCTTTTCCTAGGATCTAATACTATTTCTAATTTCTTCTACAAACCATGGTTGGTCACTTCTCCAATTTTGTTTCACCGGAGAGGTAATTGCAGTTGTTGTAGTTTACCCATGCACTCTTTGAATGTTTGCCATTTTCTCCATTGTCCCTTTTAAGTAATGTTTCCCAAATCTAACATAGCCAACTTGTGCCTCAGGCCATGATAGTTTCCTCTGTTTGGATTGGGGGCCCTTATCTCAGAATCAACCATGTCACTCTCTATCTTTAATGAAGAATTCCATCATATTATGGTCATTCATCCCCAAAGGGCCTCCCAGCTAGATTGCCCTTACAGTTTGGGGTCTGTATATAACCTGTACAGATGTTTTTTGCCACTTGTGTTTCTCACTTCTACCTATACAGTTTCCACGTTGTCAAAGCTAATTTCCTTCCTGACTGTTGCATTAATTTCTCAGTTAACTAGCAATATAACTCTACTGCCTTTTCCTTTTTCTCTCCATCTTGATGCTGAATACTCTAGATGTTCACTTCCAACCCCTGGTCACCCTACAGCCATGTCTCTATGATCCCAACTATACCTTACCTGTTTTCATCTATTGTGCAACTAATTTGTCCACTTTATTGCAAATGCTCAATACAGTAAGGCAAAAAGCCTTAAGGCTTGTCTTTTTAATGTTACTTGTCCTGTTCCCATTATTTTTCACTATGGCCCCGTTTGATCTTATTCCTTAATTTCTGTCTATCACTTCTCTCATTCCTCCCTGTCTTCCTATGACTTTGTGCATAGGTTCCCATCCTCCTGCCATTTTAGTTTAAAACCCATCCAAACATTGTAGCAAACACACTTGTTCTTAGGATGTATGTCCTGCCCTATTCCGCCTGAACTGGCTCCAGCCCACCCCTCCATGCCCAGAAATCTGAAATCCTCCCCCCTCGTACTGTCTCTTCAGCCACATAGTTATGTTATATCTTGCTATTTCTACTCTGACAAGGGCATGGTGCTGATAGTAATCCTGTGATCATTACCTTTTTTGCTTTTGTCGAAGCCTTATTTCTCAACTTACTTGCTAACTCCCTATGTTCTGCTTTTAGGACTGCCTCCTTTAATTTAAACCTGATATCATTTGTACCACTGTGCACCACGACCATTGGCTGTTCACCCACCCCATCCATAATGCCCTATAGCTGCTGTAAGCCATCGTTGAACCTCGGGCCAGGGAGGCAACACAACTTCCTGGAGTCTCATTTACGGCCACAAAAACACCTGTGTATCTTTTTTCAGTTGAATGCCCCATAACTATTACATTCCCAAACTTTCTCCTCTTCTCCTGTGCAGCAGATCTAAAGTGAAACAACAAATTTGGCGGCTGCTGCTGCTTTCCCTGGAAGACCATTCCCCTCAAAAGTGTCTAGTTTGCAGGAGAACCCTGCACTACTGGCCTGTTGCTCTTGTTATGCCTGGTGGTCACCTGTTCCCTTACTTGTGGAGTCTTAACCTGCAGTATAATCACCTCTCTATGCGTGCTATGCATGATACTCTGCACCTTGCTGATGCTCCACGGTACTCCAGCTCCACAATCTGTGCTGTCAGGAGCTGTAGCTGCAGACACGTCCAGCATAGCCATGGGTACTGGGAATCTTCCCAGCTTTCCACAGAGAACAGAAAGAGCTCACTGTGGCTTTGAGGTCTCCTACAATGATTTACCCCTTTTAAATTGAAACCTTTGGAAGAGGTTTAAGATCAAATTTATCAGTTAGTCTAAGGCTGTCATTCCTTGGTCCTTGTTACTATCCAATGTAATCCTCAAGGGCAATCACTATTTTAAAAAAAAACTTACTAACTGTAAACACAAAAAGCAAAAAAAAAACTCTTCTATGCACCAAATCCCTGATGAGCGCATACTCAGACTGGTTCTTTCAGTGAACACCTATTGAGGCCCTATTCAGGTTCTAGATGAATGATAATTAACTGTTATCTAAGTCAGCTACATTATTAACCTTGTAATAAGGGTCCTGACCTTTTTTCTTTTTTTTTTAAAGAAGAAAGACCCATTCAATTCCCATTGCCTCCACATTCCCAGAAATGCACACATGCTGGCTTTGACTCTCTCAGTAAGTTTCAAAACTCAAACCTAAAGGACATGAGCAAGGCATAAACGTTTAGGCAAGAATTCCAAATCTTCAACAAATGAAGAGAAAGTATCAGTGGGAAACAGTTAAAATTTAGGATGCTGTTGAGGCCAGAATTAGAAGAACACGTGTGATGCCTTAACTTATGTTAAGTAACTTTAATAACCTTCCACTGGTTATCATCACTTTTTTCAAGTAAAGTTACGCATGTGGTGAGAGAAACATTTGATATGCCAACCTGAAAAATTGATCCTGGAAGAAGTACAGGACTATTAAGTTAAATTTATTGTTTCAACCTTCAGCATAACCTTTTGGACACTTCTTGTGCCATCAGAGTTGCTTACATTTTATGGCAGATAAGCTGGTTTTCAGCTTTTAATGGGCATGTTCTTGCTGACTGCCATTGTTAAGACTTGGGAGGCTGTTTTGTGCTGCTTGATACAATTTCTAAGCCAAAATGTGGTGAGATTAATTTCTTAAGGTAATAGTATTAAGCAAATAATCCTATTGTGTTGCCCCCAATTCTAAACAATTACAGACTTTAAGCTTTGAATTGCATCTTGCTTAAAGTATGTGCTGCTTAAGTAGCTTCAGCGCACACTTATATGTATTTTAAGTGGATTACAGTTAGATAAGACAGTAAGATGACCAGAAGGAATAGAAGAGTACAGTAAAAGTAACAAATTGAATTTTTAGTCATCGGGAGTGTTGCACAGGAGAAACAATGTGATAGCTTAATGAAACCAGGTTAAGAGACATCTTAAAGAAAAGGGATGTTATAATCAGTTATTAAGTAGAGATTTATGGGTTGGGCATTTTGATACGTTATTAGAATGGTGATTATTGTTGTCTAAGCTCTTCTCAATGTAGAGGAAATGGCACACAAATGCAGGGAGAAGCTGAAGCCTTTTAGAAGTAAATGTATTATGATTGGCAATTTTGACGTTGAACTATGAATGTAGGTGCTATTCAAATGTTGTAAATTAGTTTTTGACTGAAGAGTTACAAGCCACTATATTGGATCAAATAACGTCTAACTGCCGAGGAGATTACAGTAACAAATTGCATTTATTCATTGCTTTTAATGCAAGAGTGGCCTAAGGCATAAGACAAATAATTCAGAAACAAAAGTACTGAACCAAAAAAAACACCCCAATAACAAGAGTAAATAATCATGGTCAGAGCTTTTAGGAGTTAGGAGAAGTTGGTTCGGGTGTGTTTTTGGCAGGGGGCGGGATACTGAAAACCGAACAGTTGAAGGCCTTGATTGCTTGTGATGAATTAAGGTAGTAGAGAAGTACCTAAATAACATGAGTCAGAGGAGGGGAGAGTTTGCAGATCATGCTTGGGGATACAGGATGATTAGAAAGAGAGATAGGTGCATGCACCTATCAGAAATGCAGATGAGGGATGAGAAATTTGAATCTTGCGATTGTGGTAATGAAGCAGTTCTTAACTGAAGACCTGCTGCCTACATTATGTGCTGTGTCAAAAATCTGTCAATGAATGGATTTGCACCAGGGCAGTTTAAACTTCAACAGTGAGTAGATGGTAAGTGCCACGAAATTAGATTTTTTTTCGCCAAAACTTGGGTTAACTTTTAAGTGAGATTGACTGTTCCTTGGTGCATACATTTAACAGCAAGCTTTGATCTTCAGCACATATGGCATTATGTAGTTAACGGTTTCACCACATGCTTTTTTGTTTATTCACGCAGGGTAAGTCATGAATCTTATCCAACAAGGACATGCATTTGAGTATCACAGGAACAAGATAGTCCTGATGGTGTAGCTTTTCAAATTGTCAACAAATAACACTTTGGTTCACAGTTTGGCTACTTCAGGAAAAAATCTGACTTTAGTGATTTTGAACTATTCACCCAGTTACTCATCTTTTAGACCTCTTTATTCAAATCACACAGTATTCCTAGAGCTCCTGTCATCTAATCTGACAATACTGACCTCTGCCTGAAAGAGATTTACTTCTTGTATTCAGGAGTTTAACGAGATCCTCTTTCCATCTGTTTGTTTACACTTTGTATCTGTCAGGCATATGGTATTTTCTTAATTTCCTTCCTGTTGATACTCCTTCCAGGTCAGGATCACTAGGTCATGTGTTAATGTCTAGTAAGTCATATTGTTGAGGTTTATATAATTATGGTTAAGAGTATACAGCTGGTGGGAATGGAGTGCCTTTATGTATGTATGAGTATTTGACAACTGGAAGACTGGAGGTTGTAGGATGAGAACTGTAGGACCGAGCAAGTCAATAAACTCACTCCACAATGAAAAGCTTTCACAACTGGGCTCTTTACAATTAATACAAACTCTTGGATTTACTTGGAAACGTTCTGGAAACCAATTAGATTTACAAATCTTATAAAGAAATTGCTAGTTTTCCTTACTGTACTGCTTCCAGGGCAAAGATTGCCAAAAGATTGATAAATCACAAAGTATGGATTTCTGTTTACAAAGCCACATAGATAATTGGAGTTCATTTCTGGAGATTGATAATTGAAAAGCAGGGAAATTATGTTACTTTATAGAACCTTAGTTTGCACATACTTAGACTACAATGAAGCATTATGGCCTTTTTAATGATTAAAAGAGCAGAAAGACACTGAAGAAGGTATAAAACCTGCTTTCAAGTATGATGCTAGAACTGAGATTGTAGCTGCCGAAAAGGATTGAGCAGATTATGATACTTACCTCTAGAAGTTTAAAGGGCGAGGGGTGATCTGTGGTGATCTTGAGATTATTAAAGTTTTGCTTGAAAAAATAAATATTTCCACTTGTGGATGAAACCAAAACCAGGAGCTGTAAATACAACATGGTTAGTAAAAAATAGTAGGCAGTTTGGAAGAAACATCTGCTTGGAGAATGTTTAGACTATAGAACTTGCTGTCAGAATGAGTAGATGAGGTAAATAGCATAAATGCATTTAACAGGAAGCAAGATGAAGATATTAAGGAGAACTGAATACATTATATTAGTGAGGTTTGATGATGAGGTGTATGGGATGGCCTGTATGAAGCATCAGTCTTGCCAAAAATCGGTTAGGCCCAATTGCTTTTTTTGTGTGCTATACATTCTTGTAATATTTTGCTGAGAATAACAGTAACTTCTTAATCTTTAGATGGACAACCTTATGAAGTTGTTGCAATTGGAACAGGAGAGATGAACTGCAACGATCCTTTGTATTCTGAAGGCCGAATCGTGCATGACTCCCATGCTGTAGTTACTGCAAGACGCTCGTTGTTGAGGTATAGTATCTGTCTTCCTAAATTCAGAAAATTGAATGTAGACCATTTTATTGTTGGAAGTAGTACGGAACATAAAAATAAAAATTGCCGTCTTTTAGTGTCTAATGGTTGCAAAAGATTATAAAACAGTCAATCTGGTGTGTCATTGACATCCAGAAACCACTTATTTTTATTACAAATTCCGCAACCTTGAGTCACACTCCTGAAAGAGTGCTTGCACACAGTACCGAGAAAGTGCTACACTGTTGGCGGTATTGTCTTTTGAATGAGTCCTTGAACAGTGGCTGATCACCCTGTTCAACTTAAGTTAAGAGCCAATGGTATGTTTTTTGAATGTGCAAAAAATTCTCCCTAGATACCCAGTTCAATATTTTTTTCAAAACTGACATCACAAAATGGGTGTTCTTGTTATTAGATTATTACTGTTTGTCAGATCTTGCTGTATGCAAATGGATACTGTATTTTCTATACTATAATTGACTACAGTTTTAAAAAGTAGCACTTGATTGGCTGCACATTATTTTAGAATATCTTTGGGTCACGACGGTTATTTAAATATAATTCATTTTTTCCTTTCAATTTAAGACAATGGGCCTGATTTTTTTGCCTATACAGTGATTTGGCCACAGAAAATTCAAGAATATTTCCTATTTAGGAAATAGGAGCAGAAAAGGGCAGTAAACATTAATGGGAGTTGTTTATAGGCCATCAAGCAGTTATGGTGATATTGAGCTGATTATAAGTCAGTTGGAGGTGTAATTTGTAGTTACAGAAATAATTGGTGACATTGATTTTACAGGTGCACTGGGTAAACCTAATTAGCACCAATATTGTGGAGCATGAATTTTTGGAATTGAAGAATCAACTAGGGATTGGCTATTTTCGATTTAGTGTTATATTATGAAACGAGAAAAGACTAATTAATAACTTTATTGTGAAGGAGGCTTTGGGAAACTGTGACCATAATAGGATAAAGTTTCCTGTTAATTCATTCAGAAACTTTGATCTTGAATTGGAACGAAAGAAATTATGAAGTTATGAGGGTCAAGTAAGCGGTGATGAATTGGGAAAGTTTATTTTAAAATGTTTTGAAAGTAGACAGACAATAAAAGGTGTATTGCATCTTTTAAAAAAGAAGTATCATGTGATCAACAATAGATGTACATACCTCTATGACTGAAACACTCAATGGAGAAACATGAATCAACAATGGATAACAGAATCTTCTCAAAACTCGCTATGTATAACAGAAGTTAAAGACCGCATTAAATCAAAAATAATGGCTTAGAATGCAGAAAAAATAGTTACCTGATGTTTTTGAGCAAGTTAAAATCCAGTAAAGACTGGTCAAGAACTTGAAAAGAGAATATGAATGCAATCAGAAGGCAGTGTACAAAAGCTGCTTTTAATATGTATAAGAATAAGAGACAAGGTAACACAAACATGTAACGGAAACTGGATAATTTATAGTGGGGAAGAAAGAAATGGCAAAGAAACTGAGCAATTGCTTTGTTTTTATTTTCACCGAAGAAGTTACAGAAAACTTCTCAGAAATACTAGGCAACCAAGAGACTACTGGAACTGAAATAAATTAGTATTAGTAAAGAGGTTGTACTTAAAACGTTAACTTGATTTGTAGTTTCTCTTTGACTCCTCCCACTTCCTACAGACTAAGGGGGTGGCCATGGGCACCCGCATGGGCCCCAGCTATGCCTGCCTCTTTGTAGGTTACGTGGAACAGTCCATCTTCCGCACCTACACAGGCCCCAAACCCCACCTCTTCCTCCGGTACATTGATGACTGTATCGGCGCCGCCTCTTGCTCCCCAGAGGAGCTCGAACAGTTCATCCACTTCACCAACACCTTCCACCCCAACCTTCAGTTCACCTGGGCCATCTCCAGCACATCCCTCACCTTCCTGGACCTCTCAGTCTCCATCTCAGGCAATCAGCTTGTAACTGATGTCCATTACAAGCCCACCGACTCCCACAGCTACCTAGAATACACCTCCTCCCACCCACCCTCCTGCAAAAATTCCATCCCCTATTCCCAATTCCTCCGCCTCCGCCGCATCTGCTCCCACGATAAGACATTCCACTCCCGCACATCCCAGATGTCCAAGTTCTTTAAGGACCGCAACTTCCCCCCCACGGTGATTGAGAACGCCCTTGACCGTGTCTCCCGCATTTCCCGCGACACATCCCTCACACCCCGCCCCCGCCACAACCGCCCCAAGAGGATCCCCCTCGTTCTCACACACCACCCTACCAACCTCCGGATACAACGCATTATCCTCCGACACTTCCGCCATTTACAATCCGACCCCACCACCCAAGACATTTTTCCATCCCCACCCCTGTCTGCTTTCCGGAGAGACCACTCTCTCCGTGACTCCCTTGTTCGCTCCACACTGCCCTCCAACCCCACCACACCCGGCACCTTCCCCTGCAACCGCAGGAAATGCTACACTTGTCCCCACACCTCCTCCCTCACCCCCATCCCAGGCCCCAAGATGACATTCCACATTAAGCAGAGGTTCACCTGCACATCTGCCAATGTGGTATACTGCATCCACTGTACCCGGTGCGGCTTTCTCTACATTGGGGAAACCAAGCGGAGGCTTGGGGACCGCTTTGCAGAACACCTCCGCTCAGTTCGCAACAAACAACTGCACCTCCCAGTCGCAAACCATTTCCACTCCCCCTCCCATTCTCTTGATGACATGTCCATCATGGGCCTCCTGCACTGCCACAATGATGCCACCCGAAGGTTGCAGGAACAGCAACTCATATTCCGCCTGGGAACCCTGCAGCCATATGGTATCAATGTGGACTTCACCAGTTTCAAAATCTCCCCTTCCCCCACTGCATCCCTCAACCAGCCCAGTTCATCCCCTCCCCCCACTGCACCACACAACCAGCCCAGCTCTTCCCCTCTACCCACTGCATCCCAAAACCAGTCCAACCTGTCTCTGCCTCCCTAACCGGTTCTTCCTCTCACCCATCCCTTCCTCCCACCCCAAGCCGCACCCCCAGCTACCTACTAACCTCATCCCACCTCCTTGACCTGTCCGTCTTCCCTGGACTGACCTATCCCCTCCCTACCTCCCCACCTACACCCTCTCCACCTATCTTCTTTACTCTCCATCTTCGGTCCGCCTCCCCCTCTCTCCCTATTTATTCCAGTTCCCTCCCCCCATCCCCCTCTCTGATGAAGGGTCTAGGCCCGAAACGTCAGCTTTTGTGCTCCTGAGATGCTGCTTGGCCTGCTGTGTTCATCCAGCCTCACATTTTATTATTTGCCTGCAGAGTATGACTTGTTACCAGATGCAATCCTGATAATGCTGCATTGTCATCATTAATATGAATAAACCTCTCCTCAGTTGTTTAGGGTTGGTCATTCATATCATTATGTAAGTTTGTGGCCGGCATTTCATCATGCAGATGAGAGTCAGACATGTTTCTGACCTTGCAATTACTACCTCCTTCCTTAATTTTGGCTTAATTTTTGTCCGGTCTGGAGTCACACCTGCCAGGAAGTGGAGTCTGGCTATTACTGAAGCATCCAGATTAAATGCCTTCCCTGTTTGCAGATTCATCTGATTGGTGCAGATTAGTGTAAAGCCCCCGCCCTCATCTCTCATACTCCCCTTGTCTCCAAAAGTATCTGTGTCAGACCTCTTACCTTCAGTTTATGGTATAGTGAAAAAGCCATACATAAACTTGGAGGTCGAGGTGGGAATATGAAGGGCTTCCTACATACCACAAGTCTGCATGACTAAATACCCACCCTGCCTCCAAGCCCAACATCATGGAACTAGCCTTTGTGTCTGTCCTCACTGAGACAGAACAAGTTGCATGCCAAAAATAAGATAACATAGACGCTTAAAACTTAAGAATATAAATTGGTATAAGCAGAGGAAAAACGTTGGAGGAATTTTAAGAAACTAAAACCTAACTAATTCCCAGGGTCCTGGTAACCTTATCATAGGGATACAAGAGAAAACTGCTGAGGTCGAGGATGTGCTTTTCAAGGAAATAGGGATAGAAGACAAAGGACAACACGCTAGTTGGCCTGACATGAGTCGTTGGGAAATCCTGGAATCTGTTACTGGGGCAGTTTTAACTCTGCACTTGTTTGAACTAATCAGTGCCTTTCTAAGTTTACATGCTTTTATAAAAGGGAAATGAGAGTTTTTTGAGGATATAACTAGTGGAGTAGATAAGAGAATCAATGAAAGTTTTACACCTAGATTTCCAAAACACATTTGCTAAAGGACCGTACAAGAGGTGAATTCAACAAGATGTGGGGTTAGGGGTACTATATTACCATGCATAAGGAATTCTTTAATAGTCAGGAAGCAAGGAGTATGTAAGACAAGACATGTTCAAGTTAATAGGCTGAGATGACTGGACTCCTGGAATTTCAGCTAATAATGGCTTATATAAATAATTTTGAGATGACTGGTATTTTGACCAGTTTTGATGATACAAAGCTAGGGAATAATATAAGCCATGAAGAGGAGATTTAGGTGCATAAACCCAATAGACAACAAGTAATTAGATGAAGTATATCCTGGGTAAGTGAGATTTTTGTCATTAGACTAGAAAAGTAAATTTTCTTTTAAGTCTGATGTGATTTGGATGTATTTGTACACAAAATGTAAAAAAAATTACAAGTACAGCAAACAATTAGGAAGGCAAAAGGCATTTTGGCCTTTACTGCAGGAGTACTAAGAGCACCAGAACAAATGTCCTGCTGCAGTTGTACACTGTCTTGGTAACACGTTTTGGAAGATGATGGCTTAGTGATATTACTGCTAGACCATTAATCCAGAGATTCAGGAAATGTCCTGTGTTCAAATTGTGCCAAGGCATGTTCAAACAAGTCTGGAATTAAGAGACTAATGATGACCTTGATACGACTGTCGATTGTCAGAAAACCCATCTGGTTCACCATTGTCCTTTTAAGGAAAGAAACTGCCGCCCTTAACCGGTGTGGCCTACATATGACTGCAGTCCCACAGCAATCTAATTTCCAACTTGTGTAATTTGGGATGGTCAATAAATGGTACCAAAATGAAGATTTACATGTTTGGTCCCTGGAGTGAGGATGATGTCCTATGTTGAGAGGCTCAAGAAAATTGGGCCTTTATTCTCTGAGGTTTGAAAGAATGAGGGTAGATTCTGAGAGATATTTGCACAGGTCAGGAAATCTAAATCATAAGGACAGATTCTCAGGATAAGGAGACAAACCTTTAAAAGCTGAATTGAGGAGGAATCACCTTATTCAAAAGATTGTAAGTCTTTGGAATTTTTTATCCTCAGAGGCTTTATCCCCCCTCATTCTTCTGGGAAATGTGGGTGTTGCTACATAAACCAGCACTTATTTTCCATCCCTAATTGCCCTTGAGACAGTGGTAATGAGCTGTGTTTGAGGATTTTGACCCAGTGACGTTAAAGGTATGGTGATATATTTCCAAATCAGGATGGTATGTGGCTTGGAGGGGAACTTGCAGGAAGTAGCATTCTCATGCATTCTCATGTTTTGGAAGGGGTTGTCGAAGTGGTGAACTTCTGGATGTTCCATTCTCAAATACATTTAAGAGCATGCTGAACATAGTTTTGGGACCTCTGGTAATTAAGGGACAAGGAGACTGACCAGAAATGAGGAATGGAAGGCTGAGGTTAACCCAGAGTGTATTTGAATAGCAGAGTAGGCTTGATGAGCTGTATCATCTACTCTTGCTCATATTACTTGTGTTCTTCAGATTGGACAGAAACTTTGAGTTAAAGCAGAATATCACTCGTGATGTTTTTAAGCATTCGAGCAAGTTTACTTGCCAAAAGGCCCCTCTTGCTCCTTTTTCTTAAGCTGCCTGCAATTGAACATAATGTATCAGCTGCATTTGCAGAGCTTCCGTAATCTTAAAGAGCATTTGTCACCTATCTCATTTCCTTCATGAATCCTTAAGGGGTGTGTGAGTAATAAACTTTTTTCAAATACTTTGTAGCAAAACAAACTGATGACCCTAAGTGGGAATACTTGGCAAGTCTGACAGCCTCTGGGGAGAGAAACATTTTAACTTGGTGCCCTTTCAACAGACCTGAGAAAAGTCAAAGATGTAATAGTGGATAACACAGAATGACAGGCAGGTCTATGATACAGAGGTGAACAGGAGAGTTTGAACACAAGACTCCTATAGTGCCAAATAAAATGGTAATCGTGCAGAAAAAGAAACAACAAATGTGCTGAGTGCAGTTGTGCTGCTGTCAGAAAGCAAAACAATGAGAACCAAAATATGCAAAGGAAACAAAATAGAGGGTAGAGTTATAACAAATTGTTGAATCCAGAAGGCTGTAAATTGCTAATAATGATATGATGTTGTTCCTCAAGCTGGTATTGAGCTTCACTGCCATTGCCCTGCTTCACCATTCTAAAGATCTTAGCATAAGAGTATGGTGGACAGGCTGCTGAATTCTGATGCTTGTGGACTGAATGGAGCTGTTTCAAAGTCGTAATCTACTCTGCATTTGAGCTCCAATATAGAGGAGACCACAGTGAACAAAATAGCAAATACAATAAGCTAAATTGTAAGTAGTACCGCTCCAAAAGGTTTGCTTAAAGCCTTGGGATGAGTTGAAAACACAGCTGTTTCACCTCCTGAGTTTGAACAGAAAGGTGCTTTGGGCTGTCAATGTTCTTTTGTCGTAAGGGAAGTGAAATTGGGTGTTGTGGGTGGAGTGACCCCTTCAGAATCCTAAAAGAGGAGTGGAAGATCTGTTGGGAGCTGACAAATTATGATCCATTGAACAGCAATCAGTGAGAAGACATGTGTCCTGTCTGGCTTAATTGCAGGAGACAGTGGTGGTGGAGGGTTGCTTTTCGGACTGGAGGCCTGTCACCACCAGTATTCCACAGGGTCTGAGGAAGGGTCACTGGACCTGAAACATTAACTGTCTTTTTCCTTCACAGATGCTGCCAGACCTGCTGCGCTTTTCCAGTAACTTTGATGTTTCACAGGGATTGGTTCTAGGTCCTCTTTTTTTGTTTATAATTTATATAAATAATTTGGCTGAAAGTATAGAGGCATAGTAAGTAAATTTGCAGATGACACCAAAATTGGTGGCATAGTAGACCGTGAAGAAGGTTTTTCAAGATTACAAAGGGATCTTGATTAAATGGGTCAATGGGCTGAAAAATGGCAGGAACAGTTCAATCTGGATAAATGCAAGGTATTGCATTTTAGTACAACAAATAAGAATAGGGCCTATACAATTAATGCTAGGGCCTTGGGTAGTATTGTCGAACAGAGAGACCTAGGGGTGCAGGTACATAATTCTTTGAAATTTATGTGGCATATTGACTGGTAAAAAGGCATTTGGCACACTAGCTTTAATTGCACAGTCCTTTGAATATAGGAGCTATGAAGCCATGTTGAGGTTGTATAGAACTTCGGTGAGGCCTGTTCTGGAATATTGTCCAGTTTCGGTTGCTCAGTTATAGGGAGGCTACTATTAAGTTGGAGAGGATTCAGAAGAAACTGACCAGGATGTTGCCAGATACAGAAGGCTTGAGTTATAGAGGAAGGCTGGATAGGCTGGGACTTCTTCACTGGAATGTAAGAGATTGATAGGTGACCTGATAAAAGTTTAGAAAATAATGAACGTTATAGAGACGGTTAATAGGAAAAAGACAACGAAGATGGGGGATTTCAAGACTAAGGAGCACATTAAGGTGAGAGGAGAGAAATTTGAAAAAGACATGGGGGAAAGTTTTTTTTTACACAGATGGTGGTTCGCGTGTGGAATGAAATTCCTCAGGAAGTGGTGGATGTGGTACAGTTGCAAATGTTTAAAAGTCATTTGGATAAGTACATGAAGTACTTAATTAGAGGGATACGGGCCAGGAACAGGCAGGTGGACCCAGTTTAGTTCAGCATGGACTGGTTGGACTGAAGGGTCTGTTTCCGTGCTCTGATTCTGTGGCTTGGGGATGGGGGAGAGAGAGAGCATTGATGTTGGAAATGTGATAGTTGAGAGCCCTGCCAGTCCTCGGTTTAAAAAAAACTGAAGACCCCTCAAGCACCAATGCAATCTTCCTTTCAAGTGCCATGTGAAACACACTCCCTGCTGTCCAAGCCCCAAATACTACAGTTACTTGATGACTTCCAAGGTTTTCTGCTGCTTTAGAATGTGGTACATTATTCATTTGAGAGTGCCAAATACAGAATTGGCAATCACTTTTGCAGAACTTCTGTCCATAAACATGTCTTTGAGCTTCCAGTGTCCTTGCTATCCATGCTGACATCCAATTTCCTTGGCCTACTGTACCACTGAAACACCAGTATACTACAGTGTATCATCTTCCAATTGCATGCTTAATAATTTCAGAGGTGAATCTCTATAGTTTGCCTTTTATTTTTGCTTTCAGTCAGCAGCACATCTGCTCTAAGCATATCGTTTACTTTAGCCCCACCACAAATCCTTTTGAACCTGGTAACATTAACTCTTCTATTATTCAATTTCTCCCATCTTCCTTTCTAGAACAGACCATTTTTTCTTTCCAGCCATTCCTTACTCAAAAACTGTTCTATTTCTAACTTTGCATAGTCTTTGAAAAGGGTTATTCAGAAGCCTGAGATGTTAATTCTGCTTCCTTCCCAACAGAAGCTGCCTGACCTGAATGGCTGATATTTTCTGTTTTTATTTCAAATTTCTATCATACACTGTATTCTGCTTTTTGATCCCAAAATAGCTCTCTTGCTGATGCAGAAGTGTTTGATCAAATGAGGAATTCCACTGTCTGAGATGAATTTTATTTGCTTCCTCTGGCAGCCCTGTATTGAGGCATTCCAGTGTGTGAAAGATGTCCCTCAGAAGAGAACCTTGGAAGGCGATTCATGTTCCAGTTAATGTGATATAAATTATTATAACGCACAGCACTTGTTTTTGTGGCAAGTGTATTTGTACTTTTGCAGCAGTTTGTTGGTAGGACGTTATTTCATGGTTTCTATAACCCACTAATTTAACTTGTGTTTTTTTTAAGTGACCAAAGTACAGGCAGATTTTATTGCATTGGAATTTTTTTACATGTGTGAATAGGGTATTTATATGCATCCATGTACTTTCTAGGTATCTTTACAGGCACCTTCTTATGTTCTACAACAAAAATCCTGATGTGGTGAACCAGTCTATTTTTTGTATCGACTCTGGAAGGAAAGTTATTACTGTAAAGGATCGCACTAATTTTCACCTTTATCTGAATCAACTGCCAAAAGGAGCTGCACAGATAAAACAGTTGTAAGTTAGCAAGGTGGTGTTTTGAGTTAGTCTAATGTTGAGTTGGTGTGAATACATGCATAAAGTACTGCACATTGTATAAGAAGAATATTTGTTTTTTGAAGTCGAGGTTTAAAACAGTGACTTGCTTGAGGGAGTGGGTGTCATTTCCTAAAACACCATATAACAGTTTTATTTGCCTACATTTAGAACATGTGCAATGAATGTAAAAAAAGTATAATATTTTGAATATTTTACATTCTTCATATTCTCTTTCTAATACTAAGGTGCTGATAATTTCATAATATAAAGTTTTCAAATCTGACAGCAAATTAGACTATATTCAGCACACATCTGTTTAATTTGCTTTTTATGCTTCGTGTGCCTGATCACAATTCTGCCTCACATCCAGGGCATACTGCAATATGATTCTCATTCTTAAATAAGAAGCTAATTTGTGCCCTAATTCCCTAGCAATGCCTGTAGCTGCATGCTTCTACTGCTCGAATATAAATATGAGCTTAAAAGTTCACATCCCTGTTTTACATTGATTAAAGCCTCCTTTAATCAATTGATGATAGGCATTGTTTGTGAATTGTTTGCTGACTTTACTTCAGACCATGTGTAATTCCTGTTGTTAATAAAATCTCTAAAAGTTGCTTCTAATTATATATTAATGCTCTGTGTTACTCTACTTTATGTCAGTGACCTCAACCAATTGCTTTCTTTCAATTTGATGTTATAGCATTACCTATCCTTGACAGTAGAATAGTCATTTTGATTTTCTGATGACTAGTAATTATAGTTATATTGTCACTCCACTCCTACTTGTTTTGCTTTAAGACAGAGCTTTACACTTCTGGCTGGACATTCCAATCACAACTCCTTCAGAAATATTGTGCTTTCCTTAAATCCAGTTTAATGCTTGCAGTTCAGGAGAACTGGGAGAAGTCAATTGATGCTCAGTTTTTCACAGCAGTAGTTGCCCTGTTTTGTTTTAAATGTCCAGCAGCACAGACAGCGACTTTGCCAGCTCTTGGTGAAAGGGAAAATATGTAATACAAGTATAGCAATCAGATACAAAAACCATGCTGGAGAAACTCATCGCATCTGGCAGCATTTATGGATAGTGAAACAAAATTAACATTCAAGTCTAAGATGACTCTTTATATTGGACTGGCAATGTTAACCTTACTTCCTGATTGTTGCCAGACCTGCTGAGTTCCTCCAGAACTTGTTTTGATTTCAGGCATTCGGCATCTGTAGTACTTCTGTTTCATGTAGGTAAGTGGAATATTTAAGGTTGATATTGGATCCTTCGCTGGAGAGGGAGTGTTGAAGCCAGCATGCTGGTTAGTGGGTTGGGGAGTGAGGGAGAAAGAGAGACTTGATCAATCCCGCAGTAGATGGAAAAGGGTGGTTTAGCCATATGGGAAAGAGGAGTGATCACTTAGATTTTGTAGCTGGACCTTTGGGTTAGGATCTAGTTGAATAAGGGTTCTAGGGAGATGTAGTTGGGAGTGTATGGTCAGTTGGGTCAATTTAATAGTTACCCAGGAGTTAGACTAAGTTTTAAATCTCCTGACCTGCCCTTGGTAGCTATTAGAACAGAACCTATCAAATTCTCTGGTTTAAATAGACTAAATGAAGATGCCAAGTGCAGGCGTATTGCTGATTGGAATCTTCATTTTCTTGGGCAGTTTGCTCCCAAGTGCTCTGTCAGGGATTCTACAAGATTCCAATGAACAACTGCTAACTACGTTGCAGAAATGGCTATCTGGTCATTGGAAAATCTGGTCCTTTGTCATTGGAACTGAAGTGCGATGGAACCTTTTTTTTGTCAAATGTAGCTGCAGTTTGTGAGGTAGATCTGGCCAACTAGGAAGTAAACAACTGTTACCTAATTAATTATGTAACACTTCAAAGCATGCAAGGCCTCTTCCTCCATTCATTAGAACCATAAACCTGGCTGCACCTCATCCAACAGAATGGACAGTAGGGAAGAGTCAAGTGATCTTCGCTCCATGATGAAGCCTGTTTCTTGAACCCTCACTGCAAAATTCGTTCAACTGACATGATTATTACTCTGATATTATGCAATGCAAAGTCAATTTTAGGAATAGCCGGTCATTCTCTTCTCTGGTAGAAAAAGTATTAAGATCAGAAGTTTAACAAAAGTAAAACTAGAGGCATTAATTCACCCTGATCAGATATCTTGGACATATACACCACGTGATTTATTCCAAAATGATATTTCAGTGAACTTTTAAACAAAAAAATCTCAAGGAAGTACTTAACATTATTTAATAATAATCTGGTACCCAAAGTAAATTATTGCAAGTGAAATTAATAGTTTGCTATAAACATGAATTAAAACATTTGGAATGTGCAAAGAAAACAGCATGTTAACATGTCGGGATGATTTTCTGACATCTCATGGCTCCTAAGGAGCCTTGCTGCTACTATACTATGGATACTCAGAAACACGTTAAATTATGATTTAACTTAAATCAAACTTGTTACATCTAATAATTTTCCAATTAGCAAATTTCAGCTATTCAAATCATTAAGTTATTTTCTGTGACTTGAATTTTTGTCTTTTTTCCCTTGGCCTTTTTGTTGAATGTGCTTTTGGGAAAAAAAACTTCGAAAGATTAAAGTCAAAATGTTAACTTATAGCTTCGCTTTTAAGGTTGCTTACTGACCTTTTTTTTAACTCCCTCCCGTCTACTTGGAATTTTTATTTGTAAGGGCAGTGTGTAACCTTTCCTTGTACAGGCATCTGGCTCCTCACTCGATATCTACCTTTCATACTAATAAGGAGATGGAACTTCACGTTATTTTGGATGGGAAGGTGTTTGCAATTAGTCACTGCAGTCCTGACATAACTGCTTCTAGAGTGTGTAGCATGTCGGCAAGTGATAAGCTTACTCGTTGGGAAGTACTTGGAGTTCAGGGTGCTCTACTTAGTCACTTCATTGAACCCATCTACATCAACAGTATTCTTATTGGTAAGTGGGATCTTTCAATATCAAAAATTATTAATCTGCTGAAGTACACTTGCTTTAGCCATGATGAATTAAAATATTAATGCATTTTAACTTATGCATTTTAGCATTTTGGCCCAATAGGTATTTTGCACCTTGTCAAAAGATAATGAATTTTTTTTGCTTTTTGTTAAATTTCATAAACATTTATTATAATTTATTCCCATATGCACTAAAGGTGTTTTGTTTTGTCATGCTCTAAATCTTCATGTGGAGATGTCAATGTCGGACTGGGGTGGCCAAAGTCAGAAGTCACACGACATCAAGTTATAGTCCAACAGGTTTATTTGAAATCACAAGGTTTTGGAGCATAGCCCCTTCGTCAGGTGAAGTCAGAGAAGCACACCAACATGGAATTTATAGGAAGAGAGAGATCAAAAGATCATACTAATGGTGTGAGTGGAGTGTCAAGTAATAAGTCTCCATAGGTGATCAAAAGTGTCAGACAGTGTGAGTACAATATCAACAACTGAATAGCAAACAAAGGAATGACCTATAATGTGATTAAATGAGGCAGAGAGACAATTACAGAAAAAAAACTGAAGTGGTGGTGGAGACCAACCAAATGACTGGAATAACATGATAGGTATAAGAGTCGCATGCTGAGGGTCCAATGAAAGTAATAAGTAATCCAGAACTGTACAAGTAAATTAAAGTAGGGAGATCATAACAATTTATCAAGGTGATTGTGTCAAAACAGGAAAGTAAAGGAAAATTTTACAGATACAGAACATTGTGGTGAGGTCATATCTAGCGCAACATGAACCCAAGATCACAGTTGAGGCTGTCTTCATGGGTACAGAAGTTGGCTATCAGCTTCTGCTGGATGATTCTGTCATTGTGTCTCTCAAGAGGATGATTGCCTGAAGAGCAGAGGTTGAATGTCCTTGAAATTCTGTAAAATCTTCCTTACTGTCCTATTTTTAACACTATCTCCTTGATAAATGTTATGATCACTCTACCTTAATTAGTTTGTACAGTTTTCGATTACTTTTAACTTTGGTTAGACCCTTGGCATGTGACTCTTATACCTATCATGCTATTCTAGTGATTTGGTTTGTCTGCTGCAACACTTTTTAATTTTTTAAAATTTTTTGTAATTATCTCTGAACTTCATTTAATCAGATTATAGGCCATCCTTTCACTTGTTATTCAGCTTTTGACACATTACACACACGTCTGACATTTTTGATCCCTTCAGAGACTTATGTGACCATTCCACTCGCACCATTTGTATTATCTTTTGACCTCCCTGCCTGTAAATTCTGTCTGTGGGCTTCACTGTCACTTCATCTGATGAAGGGACTAAGCTCCGAAAGCTTGTGATTTCAAATAAATCTGTTCAACTATGACCTGGTGTCAAGTGACTTTTGACTCCAAATCATGTCATTTTCATTTTCTGTCAGAATGACTGGAGGTTATTCGTGGAATATATTAATTGGGCAGAAAAGTTTTTAAATAGCTTTAATTTCATGTCTGAGAATCAGGTAAAGCCTACCATTTTACCTACATTAAAATCTGAGCTTAAAAGTGTTTTGAAGTAGAAGACATACATGCATGCCTTACAATAATCAGATGCACAGCTTAAAGGTGTAATTTCAATAACTTTGTCAATAAGTGCCATGAATTAAAAGTTGTAGATCAGTTAGATTGTTTGAACAATCAAAAAATTAATTATCCTCTTGCGGATAAAAACTGAAAGAACTACAGATGCTGTAAATCAGAGACAAAAATAGAAATTGCTGGAAAAGCTCAGGAGGTCTGGCAGCATCTGTGATGGGAAATCAGAGTTATCGTTTTAGGTCAAGTGACCCTACCTCATCGGTTCTGAGGAAGAGTTATTTGACCCAAAATGTTAACTCTGATTTCTCTCCAAGTTACCAGACCTGCTGAGCTTTTCCAGCAATTACTTTTTTTTGTCTCCTCCCCTTGTGAATGCTCAGAATATCAATAACTTAGGACAGCACTGAACACAACTTGGTTTGATGGCTGTGTTCAGGGGCAATGCCTGTAATTGGATAGAGCACCAAGTGCGCCTGTATTGAAACAGTAGCACTGAGCACTACATCGTGGTCAAGCCACTGAGTGGCAGCTGCCTGTTATAAAGCTGGCACTGCCTATATATTCACAGGGCATAAATAAACATTGGTGTAAAATCAAAGTAGCTCTGCCTGAATGAGTGAGAATTGAAGTTCTGCATCAGAGGTAGAAATGTCACACGTGCAACAGGTTGAGAACAAATGCAAAGGCAGAGCCAAGAAAAATAGATGGTTGTAATAGGTTGCAAAGAACAGACTATTAAAATAGTTATAGAATGCAAAATATGGGCAATCATTGGGGCAAATTTTACTTCCTAATGTTTACTCTGGTGCAACTAAGATTCCTGGTCAATCAGTTGTAACTGCTTTTTCAAAACAACATACCCAGCCAAATAGACCTTTCTTTTTTATTTTGAGGTCAAAACGTGGGACAAATTGAGTGTCTTATAAATTACAGTATGGAATTTGAAGCTAGTTGACAAATTGGAAGTTGATGGTGCTGGCCATTCATTGCAGCTCAGCACCTCAAATGCATCCTGTTCACTTTAGCCTGCCTGGTACCATCATGTCATACATTTTCTGAAAACCTAAGGTGGTATTGTGATAAGCTCTTTCATATTGGAAGCCAGTCTGAAAATTCTGTGTGCCAGTCAGATGGTCATCCGCACATTTGGAGAGGCATTCTGACATTCCCAAGATTCCTGTTGCTGGAAACTGATGTTACTAAGTGGGACGTGCACAGATGACTCTTAGTAGCAATCTTGAATGCCAACCTTGCTGGACACACACATTTCATTGGCTGAGCCCTGAATAAGGACAAATCAGAAGAGTTTTTAATTGCATCAAAGTGAGAAAAACCTTCAAACTTTGACATCATATTGTAGTCTTGTCACCTATTTCCTCTAACCTTTACAAGGAGCGTGAAGTAGAAAATCTGAAATATAAGGTCTCAAAAGGTAACAAAGTAGAATCACTGGATACATTATCAGTAGTTTCCTGAAGGGGAAATAAACTAGATTTTGAATAGTTAGTGCAACTTCTACTGGATTTTTTTCCTGGAGGAATCTAAACAACCTGCTTTTACCTCAACTTTACCAATCTGGCATTTATAATGGGCATCTCAGTTGTTTACCAGCAAATGGATTACAATGAATTAATTATTAAAACAGATCATAACTGATGTAAGTTGAGAATAAAGTCATGGGGTGGAATTTTCTAAGCCATGGAACAACACCGGACAATGGCAAGTCAGTAAAATGTGGCAAGATCGAGAAGAAATAGAGCAAAGAAAGTCATTTTCTGCCAAGGTTTAAGTGAGGTGAGATCTCACTAGTGAGCAGTGAGGGACCTATATGCATGCATTAATAACTAGTGAGACTAGACAGCCACAATTATCAGCCTGAACGGTACCTGGCAGCAGCAACTGCCTGCCCCTGCATCAACCTCACCACATCATAACACATCACTGACTCGTTTTATTGTGCAATTTACCATTTCACCACTGTGCAGGTGTCACACTACTTTGCACACAGGAACTGGCACCCATCTCATGCATCAGAACAGGTTCCTGGGCCTTTAGCTTCCTTTCTTGGCACCTAGTCACTTTGAGCCTATTTGAATACTCAGGATCACTGTCTGACCTTTTTAGTGCATTGCTGTTTCACTCAGAATTTAACAGGCTTATGGTACTTCTAACTTGCCTTTTAGCCCAGCCATAAAGCCAGGCAGCTTGTCATTTTTTGCCAGTGATGATTGGTTACAGTAGACATGTGGCACATCAGTATATGGCAGCGACTTATGTGGCAAACAACTGCATGCACTGCAACCACATGGCCATGTCTCAAGGCGAAAGGAATGTAATCTTCAGTGGAGTTGTAGGGTTTTTACAGCATAGCTAAAGGCCCTTTAGCCCAACTTGTCCATACTGCCCAATTTTCACAAATCAACTAGTCCCATTTGCCTGAGTTTGATCTATATTTCCCATACCTATACCCCACCTATTTGTGTGTCTGAATGTTTTCTTACATGATGAAATTGTATTCTCCACCACCACTACCTCTGGCATCCTGTTCTAGATACTCACCACCCTCTGTGAAAAAATTGCCCTTTTGGATTCTTTTATATCTGTCCCCTGTCACCTTAAACCTATGCACTCTAGTTTTAGACAACTTTACGATGGGGAAAAGCAGTTGGCTATCTACCTAGTTGATGCCCCATGATTTTATGGACTTCAATAAGGTCACCTCTCAGTTTCCTAGACTTCAGAGGGGAAACAAAGTCCTGGCCTATCCAAGCTCTCCTTATAACCTAGACCTTCCAGTCTAGGTTGCATCTTAGTAAATCTTTTCTGCACTGTTTCGAGTTTAATATGCCTTCTGTAGTAGGGCGATCAGACCTGCAGGCAGTACTCCAGATGCAGCCTTACCAACATCTTGTACAGCTGTAATAAGATATTCTAACTCCTATACCCGATTCGGTGACCAACGAAAGCAAGCTTGCCAAAAGCCACCTTCACCATCCTTTCTGTGATTCCATTTTCAAGGAGATATGAACCTCTCTCTAGATTTCTTAACACTCTCCCCATTGACCGTGTAAGTCCTGCCTTGGTTTGACCTATCAAAAATGCAACACCTTGTATTTACCTAAACTTTATTTGCCATTTTTCAGCCCACTGGCCCAGTTGATCAAGATCTCACTCTATTCCCGAATAAACTTCAGTATACCAGCAATCATGGTGTCATCTGCAAATTTATTAACCGTACCTTCTAAATTTTTATCCAAATCATTCATATAAATTACAAATAACAGTAGACACAGACATTGATCCCTGAAACACAACCCTCTTTCAATTGCCCTCCATCTTCTACCTTCAAGCCAATTTTGTGTCCGGTTGTCTAGCTGTCCCTGGATCCTGTGAGATTTAAGTTTTCTCAACAGCCCACCCTGTGGTACCTTGTCGAAGGCCTTGCTAAAGTTCATGTAGACAACATCTGTTGCACCACCCATCTACTTTCTTGGACAACCCTTCAAAAAACTCAGTCAAATTTGTGAGACACTATTTCCCACGCACATAGCTACATTGGTTATCCCTAATCAGTCTGTGCCTCTCCAACTGTTCATCGAACAATTCATCCACTTCACCAACACCTTCCATCCCAACCTCAAGTTCACCTGGGCCATCTCCAAACCATCCCTCACCTTCCTGGACACCTCAGTCTCCATCTGAGGTAACCAGCTAGAAACTGATGTCCATTTCAAGCCCACTGACGCCCACAGCTACCAAGAATACACCACCTCCCACCGACCCTCCTGCAAAAATTCCATTCCCAATTCCTCCGCCGCATCTGCTCCCAAGATGAGGCATTCCACTCCCGCACATCCCAGATGTCCACGTTCTTCAAGGACCGCAACATCCCCTTGCAGTGGTCGAGAACGCCCTTGATCTCGTCTCCCGCATTTCCCACAACACATCCCTGACACCCCGCCCCCGTCACAACCACCCCCAGAGGATCCCCCTCATTCTCTCGTACCACAACCACCCATACAATGTATCATCCTCCGACACTTGTGCCGTCTACAATCCGACCCCACCACTCAAGACATTGTTCCATCCCCACCCTGGTCTGCCTTCCGGAGAGACCGCTCTCTCTGCGACCCCTTGTCCGCTCCACACTCCCCTCCAACCCCACCACACCCGGCACCTTCCCCTGCAACCACAGGAAGTGCTGCACTTGCCCCCTCACCCCTATCCCAGGCCCCAAGATAACCTTCTGTATCAAGCAGATGTTCACCTGCACATCTGCAAATGTGGTATATTGTATCCATTGCACCCGGTGTGGCTTCCTCTACATTGGGGAAACCAAGCGGAGGCTTGGGGACTGCTTTGCAGAATACCTCCGCTCGGTTCGCAACAAACAATTGCACCTCCGAGTCGCGAACCATTTCAACTCCCCCTCCCATTCCTCAGATGACATGTCCATCATAGGCCTCCTGCAGTGCCACAATGATGCCACCCAAAGGTTGCAAGAACAGCAACTCATATTCCACTTGGGAACCCTGCAGCCCAAAGGTATCAATGTGGACTTCACAAGCTTCAAAATCTCCCCTTCCCCTACTGCATCCTAAAACCAGTCTAGCCTGTCTCTGCTTCCCTAACCTGTTCTTCCTCTCACCCATCCCTTGCTCCCACCTCAAGCTGCACCTCCACTTCCTACCTACCACCTCCATCTGCTTCCTTGCCCTGTCCATCTTCCCTGAACTGACCTATCACTCCTCACCTATACTCTCCTCTCCACCTATCATCTTTTCTCTCCATCTTCGGTCCACCTCCCTGTCTCTCCCTGTTTATTCCAGTTCCCTCTCCCCATCCCCCCTCTCTGATGAACGATCTAGGCCCAAAACTTCAGCTTTTGTGCTCCTGAGACGCTGCTTGTCCTGCTGTGTTCATCCAGCTCCACACTTTGTTATCTTGGATTCTCCAGCATCTGCAGTTCCCATTATCACGTGCCTCTCCAAATGCCTGACTCAGAATGCCTTCTAACAATTTACCCACCATAGATGTTAGGCTCACCAGTCTGTAGGTCAGAGGCATTTCCTTGCAGCCTTTCTTAGCACAACATTAGCGATCTTCCAATCTTCAGGCGTGTCACACATGGCTGTTTATAATACAAATATCAAAATTTCCTGTCTAGCCTCCCACAAAGTCCTGGGATACACTTCTTCATGTCCTAGAAATTTATCTATCTTAATCTGTTTTAAGACTTGCAGCATCACCACTTCTTTAATGTGGACTCTCTTCAAGACATCACTATTTCCCAAGTTCCTTATCATCCATGCCTTTCTCGACAGTAAATACTGACACAACATATTCGTTTAAGATCTCAACCATCTGATGTGGCTTTGCACTTAGGTGAACTTGCCCCTTTTAGGAGGCCCAATTCTCTCCCTAGTCACTGTTTTGCCCTTCCAACAGAGGGTGCTGCTGAGAAGTACCTCTGGAGGATTTGGTGAGGAGTTGGCTCAGTCACTGCAACTAGGGAGGGAGTCACAGAAGAGCCCGTGCCACAGATTGCAAGAGCATCCACTAGCAGGAACTGCTGAGAAGCAGCTAAGGATGATTCTGGGAGGAGTCTGCTCAGTCACCGCGACTAAGGAGAAGAGCACAGAGCTGGTGTCCGAATGGTGCAAGAGTATTCAACAGAGGGTGGTGCTGAGGAGGATTCTGGGAGGAGTCAGCTTAGTCACTAGCAGCTGCATGGGAGTGAATAAAAAGAAGGCCCAACTTCTAGCTGAGTGGCCATTTTGAGTGGTGCTCATGGGGGTTTAAGTATGGGTTTTGGTGAATGGTTCCATGAGGAGTATGATCAACATTTGAGGTAAGCTCAAGGTAAGATTCTGATCTGTTATACTTTGAAGGGTCAGAGATAGCAGTTGGGGCAGTGGTATGCTGCTCCTGTCAGATGTGGGAGATCAGGGAACTGTCTAGTGTCCCTGAGAAATATGTCTGCAAGGAAGTGTGACCAGCTGCAGCTGCTCACATACCACATGGTTTGGAGCAGCATTTAGACACATTGACAGACTTACAAGGCCCAGAGTGAGGTAGACACTAATTACAGTGTGACAGTAATGACACCATAGGTTCTGTGAGGCAGATGGGTGATAGCCTGGAGAGGCAAGCAGGTAGTAAAGGAGTCTCCTGTACCTATTCCCTTTTCAAACAACAATACTGTTTTGGATACTGTTGAGGGGATAGCCTCTCAGGGGAGTCCGACAGCAGCCAGGCCTGTGGCACCATGACTGGCTGTGCTTAGACTAGGGTCGGGCAAAGTCCAAGTGGGTGCTGACTCTAGTCAGCACAGATGGGCATTTCTGTGGCAGTGATCAAGACTCTCGGATGGTGTATCGCCTTCCTGGTGCCAGGGCCGAGGATGTCTGAGTGGTTGCATGAAATTCTTGAGGGGATGAGTGAGCAACCAGAGCCATTATACACAATAGTACCAGTGACATAGGTAGAAAAAGGGATGAGGTCCTGAAAGTGATTATAGGGAGTTAGGCAGAATTTTAAAATGTAGTCATTCCCGGATTACTGCTGGTGCCACATGTTAGTGAGAGGATAGGAGGATTTGGGAGATGAATGTGTGGGTTGAGAGCTGGGGCAGGGATTCAGGTTCATGGATAATTTGGGGTCTTTTCTGGGATAGAGGATATCTGTACAAGAGGGACAAGTTACACCTGAACTGGGGAAAAAAAACTGATGTCCTTGTGGGGAGATTTGCTAGAGCCACTTGAAGGTTTAAACTAGACTGTAATGGGGAGTGGGTTCTGGATCAAAAAAGAAGTTTGAGGACAAAACAGAAGTTAATGAAGGCAAGTTAAATAGCAAATGTAGTATTGATAATCTAGCACTAACAGGGCAGGCAAGAGCAAGGCAGGAAACAAGGGAAACCTGCGTCAAACTGCATTTATTTCAATGCAAGAGGCCTCACAGGTAAGGCAAATGAACTCTGGCATGGTTGGGTACACAGGACTGGGATATTATAGCTCTTACAGAAATGTGGCTGAGGGAGAGAGAGGACTGGCAGCCCAATGGTCAAAGGTACAGACGTTATGTGAAGGACAGAAGGGGAAGTGAAGTTGTGTTTTTGATTGGGGAGAACATCACAGCAGTGCCGAGAGGGGACATCCTTGAGTATAAGTCTATATGAGGAGATCATGTTGATAGCATTGCACTATAGACCTCCCAGTCGTCAGCGAGATTGAGGTGCAAGTATATGAGGGGATTGTTGATGGTTACAAGAATATTAGAATTGTAATAGGGGATTTTAATTTTCCTAACATTGACTGGGATTGCCATGGTGTTAAGGACTTGAATGGAGAGAAATTTTAGTCTTCAGGAAGAATTTCACATTCAGTGCATTGAACATAGAACATTACAGCACAGTACAGGCCCTTCGGCCCTCGATGTTGTGCCGACCTGTCATACTGATCTGAAGCCGATCTAACCTACACTGTTCCATGTACGTCCATATGCTTGTCCAATGACGACTTAAATGTACCTAAAGTTGGTGAATCTACTACCGTTGCAGGCAAAGCGTTCCATTCCCTTACTACTCTGAGTAAAGAAACTACCTCTGACATCTGTCCTATATCTTTCACCCCCTCAATTTAAAGCTATGCCCCCTCGTGCTTGCCGTCACCATCCTAGGAAAAAGGCTCTCCCTATCTAACGCTCTGATTATTTTATATGTTTCAATTAAGTCACCTCTCAACCACCTTCTCACTAATGAAAACAGCCTCAAGCCCCTCAGCCTTTCCTCGTAAGACCTTCCCTTCATACCAGGCAACATCCTAGTAAATCTCCTCTGCACCCTTTCCAAAGCTTCCACATCCTTCTTACAATGCGGTGACCAGAACTGTACACAATACTCCAAGTGCGGCCGCACCAGAGTTTTGTACAGCTTCACCATAACCTCTTGGTTGCGGAACTCGATCCCTCTATT
Source organism: Stegostoma tigrinum (assembly GCF_030684315.1). NCBI lineage: Eukaryota > Metazoa > Chordata > Chondrichthyes > Orectolobiformes > Stegostomatidae > Stegostoma > Stegostoma tigrinum. Next base: position 35,877,849 of record NC_081354.1, on the reverse strand, counting down.
AATAAAAGCTAAAACACTATGCCTTCTTAACAGCCCTGTCAACCTGGGTGGCAACTTTCAAGGATCTGTGTACATGGACACCGAGATCTCTTTGCTCATCTACACTGCTAAGAATCTTACCATTAGCCCAGTACTTCGCCTTCCGGTTACTCCTACCAAAGTGCATCACCTCACACTTGTCTGCATTAAACTCCATTTGCCACCTCTCAGCCCAGCTCTGCAGCTTATCTATGTCTCTCTGCAACCTACAGCATCCTTCGTCACTATCCACAACTCCACCGACCTTAGTGTCGTCTGCAAACTTACTAACCCATCCTTTCTACGCCCTCATCCAGGTCATTTATAAAAATGACAAACAGCAGTGGACCCAACACTGACCCTTGCGGTACACCACTAGTAACTGGTCTTCAGGATGAACATTTCCCATCAACTACCACCCTCTGTCTTCTTTCAGCAAGCCAATTTCCGACCCAAACTGCTATATCTCCCACAATTCCATTCCTCCGCATTTTGTACAAGAGCCTATTGTGGGGAACCTTATCGAATGCCTTGCTGAAATCCATATACACCACATCAACCAGTTTACACTCATCTACCTGTTTGGTCACCTTCTCAAAGAACTCAATAAGGTTTGTGAGGCACGACCTTCCCTTCACAAAACCATGCTGACTATCCCTAATCAATTTATTCTTTTCTAGATGATTATAAATCCTATCCCTTATAACCTTTTCTAACACTTTACCAACAACTGAGGTAAGGCTCACTGGACTATAATTACCAGGGTTGTTTCTACTCCCCTTCTTGAACAGGGGAACTACATTTGCTATCCTCCAGTCATCTGGCACTATTCCTGTAGACAACGACGAGTTAAAGATCGAGGCCAAAGGCTCGGCAATCTCCTCCCTGGCTTCCCAGAGGATCCGAGGATAAATCCCATCCGGCCCAGGGGACTTATCTATCTTCACCTTCTGAAGGATTTCTAATACCTCTTCCTTCTGAACCTCAATCCCACCTAGTCTAGTAGCCTGTATCTCAGTATTCTCCTTGACAACATTGTCGTTTTCTAGAGTGAATACTGTTGAAAAATATTCATTTAGCGCTTCCCCTATCTCATCTGACTCCACACACAACTTACCACTACTATCCTTGATTGGGCCTAATCTTACTTTCATCATTCTTTTATTCCTTAAATACCTATAGAAAGCTTTAGGGTTTACCCTGATCCTATCCGCCAACAACTTCTCGTGTGTCCTCCTGGCTCTTCTGAGCTCTCTCTTTAGGTCTTTCCTGGCTACCTCGTAGCCCTCAAGTGCCCTAACTGAGCCTTCACATCTCATCCTAACATAAGCCTTCTTCCTCTTGACCAGAGATTCCACCTCCTTCGTAAACCACGGCTCCCGCAGTCTACAGCTTCCTCCCTGCCTGACGGGTACATATTTATCTAGGACACACAGGAGCTTTTCCTTGAATAAGCTCCACGTTTCTAATGTGCCCATCCCCTGCAGTTTCCTTCCCCATTCTATGCTCCCTAAATCTTGCCTAATCTCATTGTAATTGCCTTTCCCCCAGCTATGACTCTTGCCCAGTGGTATACACCTATCCCTTTCCATCACTAAAGTAAACGTAACAGAATTGTGATCGCTATCACCAAAGTGCTCACCTGCTTCCAAATCTAACACCTGGCCAGGCTCATTACCCAGTACCAAATCTAATGTGGCTTCGCCCCTTGTTGGCCTATCTACATACTGTGTCAGGAAGCCCTCCTGCACACACTGGACAAAAACTGACCCATCTGTAGTACTCTAACCATAGTGTTCCCAGTCAATATTTGGAAAGTTCAAGTCCCCCATGACAACTACCTTGTCTCTCTCACTCCTATCGAGAATCATCTTTGTGGCTCTGTTAAAGGGGAAAAACTTGACCGCCTCCTGGGAAATATAGTAGGGCAAGTGACAGAACTGTTAGTAGGGGAGCACTTTGGGGCCAGTTACCATACTTCCATTAGTTTCAAAATAGCCATGGAAAAGGATAGATCTAGTCCACAAGTTAAAGTTCTAAATTGGGGCAAGGCTAATTTTGATGGTCTTAGATCGGAACCTTAAAAAGGTATTGAGGGGTGCTGTTTGCAGGTAAAGGTATATCTGATAAGTGGGAGGCTTTCAAAAGTGAGTTTGAGGGTTCGTGGCCAGTGTGTTCCTGTTGTAGTGAAGGGTAATGTTGGAAGGTATAGGGGAACTTGGATGACTAGAGTTATTGAGACCCTGGGCAATAGTGGACAGACTGTCATTAGCTACAGAGTCCCATTCAAGTCAATTAAGGGCATTGTGATATCAGTCCAGGGGCCTGGACATGGCCAGTTGGCTGCCTGAGGTGTTCAGGGTCAGGGACCCTATTTTATTACAGTTGGAGAATAGGCCATGAGTGGCCCTGCACTGCCAAAGTAGCTTGTCCCAGGACTAGCGGTAAGTCACTTGGGAGCGATATCTGTTTCCCTGTGAATGGTCGCAGTCTTCACCAAACTCTGGGATCTGAAAGGGACCAGATATTTTTCATTTTTTTGGGAACTTGTAAACTTGAATTGAAATTGGTTTGCAGTATGTGGATAAAAACTGGAAAATTTTGCAAGTTGAAAGTCAAGATACGTATTGTTAAGTGCTGCATAAGTTGTTGCCTTTAAGATACAAAAGAATGGAAAATTTGAGACTGAATGGTGCCAAGAATCTATTGAGTTAGAGAAATTTTGTCAATTTACAGCTTTTTGATTGGCTGAACTACGATATTAAAAATGACTACGTACAAGCGCAGCGGAGAGGTGAAAACATCCACCCCCGTGCGCCTCTCTGTCTGTGTGCGCCTCTCTGTCTGTGTGCGCCTCTCTGTCTGTGTGCGCCTCTCTGTCTGTGTGCGCCTCTCTGTCTGTGTGCGCCTCTCTGTCTGTGTGCGCCTCTCTGTCTGTGTGCGCCTCTCTGTCTGTGTGCGCCTCTCTGTCTGTGTGCGCCTCTCTGTCTGTGTGCGCCTCTCTGTCTGTGTGCGCCTCTCTGTCTGTGTGCGCCTCTCTGTCTGTGTGCGCCTCTCTGTCTGTGTGCGCCTCTCCCTCCACCTGTAACCTGTCCTCTGAGGAACCTGGACAGAATATCCAACAAAACTTAAAAGAACTCTGCAAACAAAAGGCCTAAACCTACCTAGTCAATTATTAAGTCAAACAGCAGTCAACACCATACATTGCATACAAAAGGACTGAGACAAAAAGAACTTTCCAGTTGTGGTCTGGACCTGCCATCTTGGAAATTTTGTTTCCTCTGTCTAATTTCTACCTATTAGTATATGTGTATAACTCTGTCTTCTGTTTTTCTGAATTATAATTACGTGTTTGGGGTTTGAAGGAGTATATTTTAAACTGTATGACTTAAAAATAACTTTTTCACTTGTTACAATAAACTGTTTTTACTGGAACTGAAGTATCTTGGTTGCTTCTGTTCTGGATAGCAGTCTGGTAAGTTGGCCATTTTGGTGGCTTCATTGGAATTTTGTTTTATGTATCTACACGTTTTGTGATTACATGTGCAACAGTGGGGCAAGCTTATCAGCACACTTTCCCAGCTAAATTTGTATAGATTTCTCCCTGCATAGAGGAAAGAAAAACTAGTGTCAGGCACCTCGACACCCATGTTGGCCTTTTATGACCTATTGTCAGCCATTTTCTTAACCAGTAAATCAAAAGGTGGGATTGAGTAAGATGAAAGCTGTTAGTGGTGTTGTAGGTGGGATAAAGGTACCCCGTTTGACTGTGAAGGAAACAGTGGCCAGGAAAATATTGAGCTGGGTGAGAGCCACAAAGGGATATAACAATTGGAGTGGTACACCATGAGCTTTGGTGATTAGTATGTGCAAGAGCAGAGTTTTAGCTGAGAGTAGGAGCAGAGAGAAGATGGTGGCAGTTAACTCTTGTGGCGTGTAGAAGGTTGTTAACCTCCTTGGAGTATTGTTGCTCCTTCTTGTGAGCGAGGGAGGGAAGATCTTAGAATAAGGGATCACTCATTTAACACAGGTGCAGAGGAATTGATTCTCAGAGTAGTTTATCTGTAGAATTCTCAAATGCTGATGAGCCTGGGTTTTGCAGCATTCTTAAGGTTGAGTAAATAGATTTTTTTAATCTGTAAGGGCTTCAAGCGTTACGAGGAAAAGGCAGGAAAGGAGTTGAAAATTATCATCACAGAACCACAATTCTTACAGCGCAGAAGACAGCTATTTGGCCCATTGTACCTCCACCAGTTCTTCTACCTAATGCCAACCTCCTACCTTTTTCATTTATCACTGCACATTTGTTCTATCCAAATTATTATCCATTGTCTCTGTCTTAGCAACAATCTCATTGAATGAGAGCAGACTTAGTCATCATCATGCAGCACAGAAATAGCCTCTTGGGCCCAAGTTGTTGATCCCAACCAGGTTTCCCAACTAAAGCAGTCCCACTTTCCTATGCTGGCCCATATCCATCTCGATGGGCCTAATAGCCTACTTTAGCTCCAATGCCTTATGATCTGACGCTTTTCAGACAGTGGACACTACAGTGACTCAGATGGCTGCTTCACACCTGGCTGGTAGGGTCTGGCCCCATTGTTTCCTCTAATGGTCTTGAGGAAAAAGGCACTCCTTTCCCCTGCAGCATCCACCAGAGTATCCAGATCCCCCTCAGTGAAGTGGGTATCAACTGTTCTATCTGCTATCTCTATGGTCATTCTTCCCATTATGTGCATGGTAAAGAGCAATTCCTGACTTGCAGCATTTGAGCTATTGCATGGCTGGGATTTAAATATGGCCTAGACAGTGAGAAACCTGGCAAGCTCTAACAGTGACAATTTGGTAGTGAGTTTTGAGAAGATTTGTAGCTCAGGTTGAGGTTCTGGATGTGAATTTGCTCACTGAGCTGGAAGGTTCGTTTTCAGACGTTTCGTCACTTTTTTTTATTTAAAAAAAATATATACTTTATTCATAAGATGTACAAAAAATAAAACATTTATACACCTACCCAGTCATGCAAGCCGCTCCAGGTTACCCGGGGGTATGTACACCAACTAAAGGGAAAAAAAAACAAGGCAAAGAAAATACCCCGGCAGTCGTCACCCCGCACAGTCCCCGTTGGCCCCCTGACCAGTTGGGGAGGGCGGCAGCTGGGCTCAGTTAGCAGGTAGGGCCCTTTTTTCCGTTCTGAATGAGGGGTTTCATACGGTGGTCTTTCCCCACCGCGCCTTGGCGGCGGCCTGCCCCAAGCTTTAGCGCGTCCCTCAGCACGTAGTCCTGGACCTTGGAGTGCGCCAGTCTGCAACACTCAGTCGGGGTCAGTTCTTGCAGCTGGCAGACCAGCAAGTTGCAGGCAGACCAAAGAGCGTCTTTCACCGCATTGATGGCCCTCCAGGCGCAGTTGATGTTGGTCTCAGTGTGCTTCCCGGGAAACAGCCCGTAGAGCACGGAGTCCCGTGTCACGGAGCTGCTCGGGACTAACCTCGACAAATACCACTGTATCCCCCTCCAGACCACCTGCGCATAGGCACACTCCAGAAGGAGGTGATCGACAGTCTCGTCCACCCCGCAGCCGCCTCGAGGGCAGTGTGGGGTGGGGCAGAGATTCCGGGCATGCATAAAGGATCTCACTGGCAGAGCCCCTCTCACCGCCAGCCAAGCAATGTCCTTGTGCTTGTTTGAAACTTCTGGCGATGAGGCATTCTGCCAAACGACTTTGGCAGTCTGCGTGGGGAACCACACAACGGGATTCACCCTCTCCTTTTTTCAAAGGGTCTCGAGGATACTACGTGCTGACCACTGCCTGACGGCCTTGTAGTCAAAGGTGTTTCCCTTCAAAAATTTCTCCATGAAGGACAGGTGGTACGGGACGGTCCAACTACTCGGAGCGTTCCGCGGCAATGAGGCCAGGCCCATCCTTCGCAACACCGGGGACAGGTAGAACCTCAGTAAGTAGTGACACTTGGTGTTTGCGTACTGAGGATCTACACACAGCTTGATGCAGACGCACACAAAGGTAGCCGTCAGGGCGAGGGTGGTGTTTGGTACGCCCTTTTCCCCCCATTTTCCAGGTCTTTGTACATGGTGTCTCTGCGGATCCGGTCCATCCTCGACCCCCCCCCCCCCCCAAAAAAAAATGAAGTTGAAGATGGCCCGGGTGACCGCAGCGACGCAGGTCCAGGGAATAGGCCAGGCCTGCACCACATACAACAGTACTGAAAGCCCCTCGCACCTGACAACCAGGTTCTTAACCGTGATCGAGGGGGACCGGAGCGTCCACCTGCCCAGCCTCTGCTTCAGTTTGGTGATACGCTCCTCCTAAGTCTTAGTGCACGCCCCAGCTCCACCGAACCAAACATCCAGCACCTTCAGGTAGCCTGTCCTGACGGTGAAGGGGATGAAGGAGCGGTCGTCCCAGTTCCCAAAGAACATGACCTCGCTCTTACTCCTATTGACTTTGGCACCCGAGGCCAGTTCAAACTGGCCGCGGATGTCCAACAGCCTACTCACCGACCGACGATCGGTGCAGAAGACGGCGATGTCATCCATGTACAGAGAGGTCTTGACCTGAAGGCCTCCGCTGCCTGGGATAGCTGTGCCCTTCAGGCTCACGTCCTTCCTGATGGATGCGGTGAAGGGCTCCACACAGCACACGAACAAGGCAGGAGAGCACGGGCAGCCCTGCCTGACTCCAGATCTGACGGGAAAACTGTCCGATTCCCACCCGTTGATCGAGACTGCACTAACGATGTTGGTGTAGAGCAGCCAGATCCAATTGCAGATGCCCTCCCCGAACCCCAATTTGGAGAGGACATCCCTCATGTAAGCGTGAGAGACCCTGTCGAAGGCCTTCTCCTGGTCCAGGCTGACGAGGTGTGTCCACCCACCTGTCCTGCACGTAGGCAATCGTATCCCTGATGAGCACGAGGCTCTCGGTGATCTTCCTGCCCGGCACAGCACAGGTTTGGTAAGGGTGAATCACAGACTCCAGGACAGACCTGACCCAGTTGGCTATGACGTTGGCCAGGATTTTGTAGTCCACGTTCAATAGTGAAATGGGACGGCAATTCTTAATTTCTTCCCTCTTCTCCTTCCTCTTGTAAATGAGAGTGATGATGCCCTTCTTCATGAACTTGCACATTTCCCCCGCCCAAAGCACACTATCGTACACCTCCAGCAGGTCCTGGCCGACCAGGTCCCACAGAGTGGAATACAGCTCGACCAGCAAGCCGTTGCTCCCGGGAGTCCTATTCCTCTCCAAGGACTTGAGGGCTCTGGTCAGCTCGTCCAGGGATATCGGCCAGTCCAGCCACTCCCTCGTGCCGTCATCTAAGACCTCCGTGATAGATGACAGGAATGACTCGGAGGCTGTGCTGTCCGTGGACTTTGTGTCGTACAGTCTGGCATAGAAGGATCTGCTGATCCTCAAAATGTTGGGCCGAGACGACGTCACCGAGCCGTCGTCCTCCTTCAGCCAGCTAAGCACAGAGCTCTCTTTGTGCACCTTCTGAAAGAAGAAATGCGAGCACGTCTCATCCCGCTCCACGAAGCGGACCCTGGACCAGAAGATTATCCTGGAGGCCTCCGCGGTGAAGAGCGAGGCTTGCTGGCCCCTCACCTCACGGAGGTCCTCAGTGACATCGACCCCCATCAACTGCAGAAGGAGCAGGTTCTGCACCCTTTTCTGGAGTCGCGACAGCTTTCCCCACCCCTCTCTCGCCTTCCAAACAGAGAGAACCTCTTGATGTTCTCCTTCACCGTCTCCCACCAGTCGCCCAGAGACTGAGGGGTTTCACGGTTCTCCAACCGGCGTACTCCCTTTTAAGCCCCTCGACGTTCTCTGGGGTCAACAGTCATGTTAAGCTTCCCCGTCCCCTTGCCGGCCGGCTGGTCGTCCTGTAAGTGACAGTCGGCCAGCAGGAGGCAGTGGTCAGAGAAGAACACCAGCTCGATGCCCGTGACACAAACGGGAAGTCTATCCTTGAGCGAATAGACCCGTCTGGCCGCGACCAGCTGTATCTCCGCTGCGCTCCGTCTGCAAGGGTGCTGAAGACGTCGAGCAGCTTGGCGTCCTTCACCGTGCCCATCAGGAATCTGGACGTGACGTCCAGTTGACTCCCACCACCCGCTGTCCCCCACGCCGGATCTTCCATCTGCATCGATGATGCAGTTGAAGTCTCCACCTAGGATGACCGGCCTGGACGTAGCCAGCAGGGGTGAAAACCGCTGCAGGACGGCCAACCGTTCACTCCGTACTGCTGGGGCGTACACGATCAGCCTCGGGGGAGCGTTCCTGTAGGTGACTTCAGCCACTAGGAGGCGCCCCCCCCCCCCAACCACGTGCTGAACTTGAGAGATGAAGTTGCGCCCCCGCAGCAGAATAGCCAGGCCCGAGGAGCGACAGTCGCTACCCCCCCGACCAGATCGAAGGCCCACAGGTCCAGGCTCCGGACCATTTCCTGTATGTGCTGAGGTGCGTATCCCGCACTCCACTCCTGCAGAAACAGGTGGTCCGCCTTGATGGTGGTCAGGTAGGCCACTGTGGACACGCATCTTGCGGTGGACTTGACGCTGCGCACATTAATGCTCGCAACTCGTACCCCCATCGTGGGCAGTGACCGCAGTACCCTCCCAAAGTCCAAGATCCAGCCCCTCCATCTGTCCCTTCATGCCCATTGCCCAGGCTAACTGCTGGACGTTCTCCGGGCTCAGGAAACCGTCCGTGCTGCCTTCCGGGTGGCATTCCCCTCCCCCCACCCCGGTCGGGGGTACGGAGGCGGAAGAGTCCGGCTCTGGGTCAGGCTGGGGACGCGCTGTTTCCTCCTTCTGCCTGGAAGTCCAGCGGCACGTGACTGGGTGTCGGCGGGAGCCTCAGGACGCCTCCCATCACCCGGAAGCAGGATGCTGCTTTCCGTCTCCCTTGAGATCTTTGGCTTCTGCTTTGGGTGGGCCCCCTCCGAAACTCCCTCGTCAGAGGAGCTCTTATAGCCCCCCGTAGCTGCCTCTTCCGGCCTGATGGTTGTGGTTCCTGGGCCCGTCGACGCGCCTTCCTCCTTGCTCTCCGGACCGTCGTCCACTCCCCTGGGTCGCCTGTTGCCGCCTCCATCGACTCCGGGTTGTTGGGGGGCGGGTGGGGGTGGGTAACGGAACCTGGAGGGGAGCTTTGCTGGCCTCAGGCCCATCCTGCGGGGCTGGGCCCTCCTGCACGACCTGGCCCTCCTGCACATTAGTGGGGTCCTTGCAGGGCCCTGGTGCCTCCCTCTCCTCGGTGGGGGGGCGGGGGGGGGGCGCTGGCCCCTGCCGGCGACCTGGGCATAGGTGGTCCCCCGCCATGGGCATGTCCTATAGAGCTGGCCCGCTTCCCTGCAAAGGTTGCAGCTTTTTTCTTGTGGGCAATCCTTTGCAAGGTGTCCCTCCTCCTTGCAGTTCCTGCAGATGGTGGCTTTGCAGTCAGCCGCCGCGTGACATGACTTACCGCAGGCATGGCAGACTTTAGGTTGCTCTGCATAGGTCAGGTAGCCCTTGCTCCCGCTGATCGCGAAGCTGGATGGTGGGTGTACAATGTTCCCGTCCACGGCCATCCTCAGCGTCCCCTTGACCTGCCTCTTAATGGTCCAGATGCCAAAGGGGTCCATGATGTCGGTTAGGTCCCCTTCCACCTTCACATACCTTCCAAGGAAGGTCAGGACATCAACTGCTGGCAGATGCGGGTTGTACGTGTGTACATTCACCATACGGCTCCTCTGCGCTGGCATCACGAACAGCGGGACAGCGGTCAATACAGAGAGGGGGCCCTCACCACCTTTCTCCTTGAAAACCTCCAGGAAGCACTCTCAAAGCTTGGCACTCCTTAAGGTTACATCGTAAAAACCTCCTCCAGGGAAACCCTGCAGGCAGTAAATGTCCACAGCAGCGAACTCACAACAGTCCAACAGGACCCTCTTCACGAAGAAGGTGCGGTCCACAGGTGCACCTTCATCCACCTTCTTCACGGAAACACAGCTGGTGTTCCGGACCCCCTGACCTGGGGCACGAGCACTCGCCGCAGCCATCGTTGCAGGTTGGCTGCTCCCCTGAAGCAGCGTTAGGTGGAAGCCAGCTTTGAGATCCACCGGTTGCAAGGGTGCACAGCCAACCCGACGTCTTCCTTTTACCTCCAACACAGCGCTCTCCTCCTCTCAGTCCACAAGAGTGAGTCTTTATTTTGCTGCAGATGTAAGCTGGTTCACTGAGCTGGAAGTTTTGTTCCCAGACAATCAGTCACCATTCTAGGTAACATCAACAGTGAGCCTCCGACGAAGCACTGGTGTTATGGCCCAGTTTCTATTTATCTGTTTGGGTTTCCTTGGGTTGGTGATATCGTTTCTTGCATTGGTGATGTCATTTCCTGTTCTTTTTCTCAGGGGATGGTAGATTAGCTCCAAATCAATGTGTTTGTTGATGGAGTTCCGGTTGGAATGCCATGCTTCTAGGAATTCTCGTGGTGTCTCTGTTTGGCTTGTCCTAGGATGGATGTGTTGTCCCAATCAAAGTGGTGTCCTTGCTCATCTGTATGTAAGGATACTAGAGGTAATGGGTCATGTCGTTTTGTGGCTAGCCCACAAACCCACCAACTCACTAAAACAGCAGCTAATGAACTTAAAAGACCCTATACAGACAACAAGCAAAACGAACGTCATCTAGAATATACCTTACAAGAACTGTGACAAACACTACATTGGACAAACTGGCAGAAAGCTAGCCACCAGGATACATGAACATCAACTAGCCACAAAACATGACCCACTACCTCTAGTATCCTTACATACAGATGAGCAAGGTCACCACTTTGGGACAACACATCCGTCCTAGGACAAGCCAAACAGAGACACGCACAAGAATTCCTAGAAGCATGGCATTCCAACCGGAACTCCATCAACAAATACGTTGATTTGGAGCCAATCTACCATCCTCTGAGAAAAGGAACAGGAAATGACATCACCAACCCAAGGAAACCTAAGCAGATAAATAGAAAGCATTTCATAACACCAGTGCTTCATCGGAGGCTCACTGATGATGTTACCTAGAATGGTGACGCAACGTCTGAAAACTAACCTTCCAGCTCAGCGAGCAAACTCACATCCAGTGACAATTGGCTCTACCTTTTGATTGCCCTGGAGTCATGTTGCATTCAGACTTGGGTGAGAAGTAGAAAATTTCATCAGATAATCTGCTTGAGCTTACAGAAAGAAGCTCTCCTCAAAATTCCTGAAAAAATGACTCTGACTCTGGTTCAATTTGAAAGGTATATTCTAATTGTGATCATGAGGGGGCGAAAAAAGTTGAGGGGGAATAAGAATGGTGAAGGTGGCTTTCAGCATGCTAGCTTTCATTGGTCAGAGCATTGAGTTGGGACATCTTATTTCAGCTGTACAAGTTGGTGAAGCCACATTTGGAGTATTGCGTGCAATTCTGGTCGCCCTAGTGAAAGGATATTAATAATTTAAAAAGGAGAGCAGAAAATATTTACTAGGATGCAACCTGGACTGGAAGGCTTGAGTTATAAGAAGGCATTGGATAGGCTGGGATTTCTTTTTTTGTTTTTTACGGGGGGGTGGAAGGCTGAGGGGTGACCTTGTTGAAGTATAAAGGCTTATGGTTAGCACTGCTACCTCAGTGTCAGGGACCCAAGTTCGATTCCAATCTTGGGCAGCTATCAGTGTGGAGTTTGCACGCTCTCCCTGTGTCTGCATGAGCTTTCTCTGGGTGCTCTGATTTCCTCCCACAGTCCAAAGATGTACAAGTTAAGTGGATTGGCCATGCTAAACTTCCCATAGTATTCAGGGACATGTTGGTTAGGTGCATTAGCCATGGGAATTGCAAGATTGCAGGGATAATGTAGGGCGATGATCCTGGGTGGGATGCTGTTTGGAGGTTTAGTATGAACTGGATGGCCTGTTCCCACACTATGGGCATTTGGTGATATAAAATCACAAGCAGCGTTGAAAAGGTAGATGGTCAACAGCTTTTCCCTATAGTAGGGGAGTCCAAACTAAAGGACATAGGCTTAAAGGGAGAGATACAAGAGAGTCCAGAGAGACAATTTTTTCATAGTGGTGAGTGTCTGGAGCAGTAGTTCCAGAGGTAGTGGTGGAAGTGAATACAATTTTGTCATTCAAAAAAAAAATTTAGACAGGTGCATGGATGGGATAGTTATGGAGGAATATGAACCAAAGGCAGGCAAATGGGACTAGATTAAGCTGTGAAAATTGGGTGGCTTGGGTGAAAGGGCCTGTTTCCATGCTGTAGGCATCTGTGACTCTTAAGAGAGCTCTCCAGGGAACAATGTCAAAGCAGTGGGGTGAATCTGTTAAGCAAAATACTTGATATTAGCATCCAGACATGCATACAATTTTGAAGCCCTTGAGTGTCAGCAGCAGACAGTGACTGAGAATATAAGAAACATGAGCCACTATTTTCAGTGAGATTATGGGTATAACCTAACACCATATATCAGACTTTAGTTCATAACCTTGGTATTAATTTTTAATTCAAAACAACAAATATAAATTCTGTATTAATCTGCCAATTGTTTAGACAGAATCCCTAGCCAATCAACTTAGAAACTTCATTTGATGCCCCATCTCAATTTTAATTTTGCAATTATGATTCTGAACCCAACAACAGTGGTGGCTAGCCCCAGGGTCCCCTGTGAACTCTTGTGTTGTTTTTAAATGTCTGAAATCCTCTGAACTCTCACTAATTTTGATCTTTCTAGGTTTTAATCATTTTTAGCCAAGTGTTCAAGTGCAAATTATCTTTTCTGATTTTAAATGGAAGTTATGAAAATACAGGATACTTTGAGGCAAAAGCTTTTGAATGACTGGGCTTATAGCCTGCTATCCATAAAGCTGGCTGTGGTGATTAAATTGCTTGCAAAGTAAAATGTTTATTAGAAAATTCTCTGCTTATTAAACCTTAGAAACACAATTGCTTGAATTTTTATTGTTTAAATATGATGTTTTTCCCTCTCCACAATGGAAAAAGGATTCAGAAGGAGGATCACTGGACGTTGTATGTTAACTCTAATTTCTCTCCACTGATGCTGCTGAACCTGCTGGGTTTTTCCAGTAATTTCTCTGTTTCAGATTATTACAAGTCTTCCTCATGATTTGTCCTGCAACTTGTGTCAAATCTTACCTTACTGTGTGTCATGCTTCTCACCTCCTTCTCCTACATCTAAATTAAGAATGAAGCCTATCAGTTCAAATGCTTATAAAATCACCTTTTCATTTGGCCCTCCAGGTGATGCCAACTGCATAGATACACGTGGAGTAGAGGTTGCAATTAAACAGCGTGTAGATGACTCACTGACTTCAAAGCTTCCAAATTTCTACATTGTCAGCAAACCACAAATATGTCTTACAGAAACTGCCTACCCCTGTCTAACAAATTCTGTTCATAAAACCCTCAGTCTGAACTGGTCTCAGTCAGATTCTTTGGTAGAAGTGGTGAGTGGTACAACTGGAAGGATTGCTGAAAGGTAAAACAAAAACTGTTACAAGCTATGTTATTTGAGTAACTTTGTTAATATTTCTGTGCAGATTATCTATTAGTGTAATAAAAGTACTACTTGTTACTTTTTGTCTAAACTATTGTATTACCAAAAATCTTTTATTAGATAAGTTTCTTGATTAGTTTGTTCTATTCCATTAGTTGGCAGATTTAATTATGGATGTTGATAAACTATCATCTATGATGAATACATCTCTGCCTTTGATTTCTTAAATTCCAATTTCTCATTAACTGAATTGCTGCATCCTGGTATCTCTCATCCTCTAAAAATACCTGTCACTCAGCTTCAGGTGTTTAAATTGTTAAAGTTTTTGCTTTGTTGTTTTTGATCAAGGCTATCCTTTTCAGTACCTATTAGTACTAATAAGTTTCCAGACTTCTAGTAACACCATTCAGATTGTCACACTTTATTTTAATTATATATGCAACAGCATCAAAATAGTCTCTTCTGTAGGAGGAATAGTTCTTGGAAGAGTTTTACAGATACAAAGTGTAAATTCTTCCAGTTACATTAAAGCCGCAGGTAACAAACTACTATCCACAATGCGGGAAAAGGCCATGTACAATATTGTCCCTTTATGATCTTTATGCCAAGTTCAAGTAAATGCCAACACTTGAGCAATGTCAGTGTGGTTACCCTGCTCTGCGATTAATTTTTCAATTGTCAGTGTCATATTTCTGCACAGTCTCCTACTTTTGGCGGCAGGGGTTGGGGGGAGTGGAGGTGAAAAGAATCATATCACTGTTCTGCTCTGGTATTTAGATGAATTCTATGACCTCAAGCTTTCATTGTGTTTTAATATCTCTAATTTTACACTTCAGTCCTTTCTCCTGCTATTTGTGACCTGTTCTGGAGTCGGAAAACTTTCTTTGTCAATGGGAATTGCCAATGTTGCATATTGTAATAATTAGATGTATGCCAATTTACTAATATTTTAATGCAGTTGTTGGCAGGGCATTGTTCTTAAAAGTTGTTGTAGTTAGACATGAAAGTGTTCATATACGTAAGAATACTTCTGGTGGATGAAATGCTCTCAACATTGCACAGTATTGAGTCTCAAAATTCAGGGCCCAGGTTAATTCTGTGGGGACATGAGTTCAAATCCTACAACAACAGAGAAAAATTTAAATTGAATTAATAAATCTGGAACGATTTCCTTTTCGGGTAAGGAAATCTGCCTTCCTTACCTTTTGACCTACTGTGACTCCAGACTTGAGCAATGTGTTTGACTCTTAACTGCACTGTGAAGTAGTCCAGCAAGCTGATAAGTAGTTGCCTTAGTAGGGGTGGCATGGTGGCACAGTGGTTAGCACTACTGCCACACAGTGCCGGAGACCCGGTTTCAATTCCATCCTCTGGCGACTGTCTGTGGAGTTTGCATATTCTCCCCGTGTTTCCTCCGGGTGCTCGGGTTTCCTCCTACAGTCCAAAGATGTGCAGGCTAGGTGGATTGGCCATGCTAAATTGCCTGTAGTGTTCAGGGAATTGTACATTAGGTGGGTTATAGTGGGATGGGTTTGGGTGAGTGCTGTGAGGGTGGTGCGAATTTGTTGGGCCGAAGGGCCTGTTTCCACACTGTAGGGATTCTATGAATTATCAACAATGCATAAATCCCACAAACAATTTCTTTTAGAATAAGTACCCAGTTGTGTTTGTGCTTTGATTTATTGTTGTTTGACAATTTAGCCAACCAGTGAAGCTTTAAACCAGTGGAAGAGGTGGCCATCTGTTCATTCTAATTGATTCCACTATCATTATTTTATCCATAGTGGAAACATGGTAAGTGGTTTAGGAGTTATCGGGAGGTGATTCTTCACGCTAACATTCACAGTACTAGCTCAGTGTTCCGGGAAATGGAAGCGTGTCTTTTAATCACCTGGCTTTGGGCCTTCTTCAGAAATGATGGCACTAACAATGCTATGAAAATAGTGTGAGTGTCACTGCTAGCTAGGTGGTGAGATTGCTAATTTGGGAAGGCTCCTGACTCATGATCTCTGCCAAGACGAGGAAAATCCAACCAAATAGTGCTTGAATGGACTTCAGTTCATTTACGTATGTGGAGGGCAAATATCAGAACATACAGAAGATGCCTTTGGTAGCTATTTTGGTGATTTTAGCAGTTTTGTGCAATTTCTATGGCAATATATTAGCAACATTTTGGTACACTGTACTGTACAAACAGGTTGCAAAAATAGCAATGAGAAGGAGAAGGGTTTTTGTCCCTTTTCAGACTGTTCTGTATGTGATCATAGCAGAATTGATAGAGACATTGCTATACTTTGCAGTCAACCTACTTTCTTGCTCAAGAATCGATTGACTTTTGCCTTAAATTTTGCTTTAAAAATGTTCAATAACCCTGCCTACGCTCCACTAGGAAGGGCATTCCACATACTAACAAACTTGAAAGAATATAATTTCTCTTTACTGCCAATCTTAAATGGGAGACCCTGTCTTTCAACTTGCACCCTTCAGCTCAGAAGAGAAAGTGTCCTTTCAGCATCCATTCTGCCAAGTCTTAGCACTTGACAAAATCATCTTTTGTTCTCCTGAACTCCAATATTTGCAGTCCCAACATGCCCCTTTCCTCTTAAAATGACTCCTTGATCTCTGGAATCAATTGAGTGAACTTCTAATGCAAATGTATCCTTCCTTTAAGTAAGAAGACCCAAACTATCCAAAATGTCTCAAATATGGTCTCTCTGAAACTGTAAAAAAGCAGTAGTCATGACCACATCTTGAATACTGTGAACAGTTTTGATCCCCCTTATCTAAGGAAAGATGCTGATATTGGAGGAATTCCAGACAAGTTCATGAGGTTGATTCAGATATGGAAGGATTTTGAGCAGAGATTGAGTAAGTTAAGCCTAGACTTGGAGAGGAGAACTCATTGAAAGATACAAAAGTCTCGGGACGCTTAACAGGGTAGGTGTGGTGTGGAGTGGTTATTTCCGCTTGTGGGGAGTATCTAGAACCAGATAACATCGGCTAAGAATTTGTCATTTAAGGCAGAGATGGTGAGGAGGATTGCCTTTCTTGGAGGATAGTGAATCTGTTACATTTTGTACTGCTGAGGTTGGGTTAATATTAAAGACTCAAATTCTTAATCAGTAAATGAATTGAGGGGTATCGGGAAAATGCAGAAAAGTGAATTTGAAGGGTTTCAGATCAGCGATGTTCCCATTTGAATGGTGAAACAGACTCGATGGACCTATTAACCTATTTCTGCTCCTGCAATTCTTGATGTTCGACTCTGTACATCTGTATTGAAAATTCCCTGTTTTTATACTTAATTCTCTTTGGAGTTATCAGCAATATTCCATTTGCCTGTTTACTAACTTGTAATCACCGTCTCCACTGCAGTGTTCTGCAATTGCTTTCCATTTATATAGCATGCATTATATAATTCATCCAGCTAAAGCAGCTAAATTTATATTTTACCACTGTGTACCACAATGTTCACTGACAAATCGGTCAAATCAAAATCTCTTTTCCTGCTTTCTGCTTCCCTCCTTTGTTGAATAGAGAAATTACATTCACTATTTTTTAGTCTGATGGGACACTTCCATAGTCTAGGGAATTTTAGATAATTACAACCAGTACATCTCCCCAGTGTCGTACATTTACAAGTCTCATGTCAGCAATGTGTTTATAATACTCTTCACTTTTGTAGATTGGTGCAGCAGCATAGATTCATACAGCATGGACTTCGTCTAACTCGCCCATACTGACTAGGTATCCCAGACTTAACTAGTTCTATTTACTGCATTTGGTCCATTTCCCTCTTTTGGTATTCATGTACCTGTCTTAATATGTTTTAAATCGTATAATTGTACCTGCCTCTACCTCTTCCTCTGGCAGTTCATTCTATACACGCACCAACTTCTGTGTGGAAAAAGTTGCCCATGAGGCCCCTTTTTAAATCTTTCTCCACTTACCTCAATCCTATACCCTTTAGCTTTAGACTCCCCTACACTTGAATAAAAGATCTTGGCTATTCATCTCATCTATGCCCCTCATTATTTTATAAACCTCTACAACGTCACCCCCGTCAACTGCCTACGCTCCAGTGAAAAAGCCCAAGCCCAGCCAGCCTATCCTTACAACTCAAACCCTCCAGTCTCAACAACATTCTTGTAAACATTTCCTACACCCTTCCTAGTTTAACAATATCCTTGTTGTAGCAAAGTAATCAGATTGTATGCAGTATTCCCAATGTCTTGTATAGCTGCAACGTAAAACCCAATTCCTGTAATCATTGCTGTGAGCAATGAAGGCAAACGCCTTCCTCACCACCCTTTCTACCTCGGACGATACTTTTGAGGAGAAAGTGTCCTTACCTACTTGCACCCCTAGGCCCCTTTGTTCAACAACAGTCTCCAAGGCCCTGCCATTAATTGTGTAAGTCCTGCCCTAGTTTGCCTTACCAAAATTTAACACCTCGCATTTATTTAGATTAAACTCCATCTGCCACTTCTCACCCCATCGGCCCATCTGATCAAGATCTCTTTGTACTCTTAGATAACCTTCTTGCTACAAACTTACTAACCATCCAGTGGACCCAGAACTAATCTTCACAGGACCCTGCTGGTTACAGGCCTCCAATCTAAATAAAAACCCTCTGCCACCATTCTTTGTCATCAACCATCGAACTAATTTTGTATCCAATTCATTATCGCTTCCTGGCTCTGATGTGATCTATCTTTACTAACCAATTGACCATGTGGGACCTTGTCAAAGGCTTTGCTAAAGACCATATAGACAACACCTACCACTCTGTGCTTATCCATCTCCTTAGTATCCTCATTAAAATAAGTCCAGTTTCTGAGACACATTTTCCCCCACACACAGCCATGTTGACTATTCCGAGTCAGTCCTTGCCTTTCCAGTGCATGCAAATCCTATCTCTCAGAAACCTCACCAACAATTTACCCACCACTGACATTAGGCTCGCCAGTATACAGTTGCCTGGCTTTTCCTTGTTTAAGCAGTAGCACAACATTAGCCACCCTTCAGTTATTCAGCACCTCATCTGTGGCTGTTCATGATGCAAACATCTCTGCAAGAATCCCCACAATCTCTTCCCTAGGTTCCCACAATGTTATGGGATAGACCCGATCAGGTCCTAAGGATTTATCTACCTTTTTACCTATTTTATGACCTCCAGCATCTCATCCTCTAATGTGGATTTTTTTCAAGACGTTGCTGTTCATTTCCCCAAATTACCTCTCTGACCTGTCTTTCTCCACAGTAAATACTGAGGCGAGATATTCACTTAGTATCTCACTCATTTCCTTTGATTTCACAGCCTCATTGATCTTTAAGGGGCCCTTGTCTCCCCCTGGTAACCCTTGCCCTTAATGTACTTGTACTTGTAGAATCTCTTGAGATTCTTCTTGACCTTATTTGCCAAAGCTATCTCATTTTCCCTTTTCACCTTCCTGATTTCCCTCTTCCCTTTTCACCTTCCTGACTTCCCTCTTAAGTGTACTCTTACTCCTCTTATACTCCTGAAGGGAATCACTTGATCCCACCTTTTATACTTGACATATGTCTCCTTTTTCTTGACCAGAACATCGATATCTCTAGTCATCCAGCATCTCCTACATTCTCCTAGCCTTGCCTTTCACACTAACAGGAACTACTGTTTCTGAACCCGTCATTTTTGAATCCTTCCCACATGCCAGACATCCTTTTACTTGCGACAGCATCCTCCAATCAGCTTCTGAAAGCTCCTGAGTCATCCCATCAAAATTGGCCTTACTGTAATTTAAGCCTGATCTGAAAGTTAAAGTCCTATTCTTTTATGTAGCTATTTAAAAACTGATGGAATTCCTTTATTCATTCACAGGATAAGGGCATCGCTGGCTAGGCTGCATTTATTGCCCATCCCTAATTGCCCAAAAGGCAGTTAAGAGTCAACCACATTGTTGCGTGTCTAGAGTTACATGTAGGCCAGACCGGGTAAGGATGACGGTTACTTTCTCTAAAGGACATTAGTCAACTGGTGTGGTATTCCAACAAATGACAATGGATTCGGCCATCATTAGACTCTTATTCCAGCTATTTATTGAATTCAAATTCCACCATTTGTTGTGGCAGGATTCAAACCCACGTCCCCAAAACATTATCTGGGTTCCTGGATTGACAGTCCTGTGATAATACTACTCGGCCTCTGCCTCTCAACTATGAATTATGACCGCTGGTCCAAAAGTGCTCCCCCATGAGCACGTCTGTCACTTCCTCTGATTTATATTGAAGAGTAAGTCGAGTTTTGATCTTTCTCTCGTGATAAGTCCACATATTGAATAAGAAAATTTTCCTGAACATGCTTAAATTCCTCTCCATCCAAGCTCTTCTACAGTATGGCATTCCCAGTCTGTTTGGAAAATTAAAATCCCCTACTGTTAAAACCCAATTATTCTGAGGCCTTCTACATATTTGTTCCTCAATTTCCAATTGACTCTTGAGAGATTCAAGCCCACCAACAGCAGTCAAGCTCAACACCATTTCTGGATTTAGCGCCTTGTTTGATTAGCGCCTTCACTTCCTTAACTGATACACATTGACAGCAGTGAGTACCATCTATCTCTGTTTTCACAACACAAAGAAACTAAACTATCAAAGACCCCCAAAAATTACTCTAATAGTTCCTAACCAGACTTTTGAATAACCAATTCTGGACTTTGAATAATTAGTTCCACACACCAATTTTGTATTTAATGATTTTAATAAATGCATATTAACTGTAGCAAAGGAAAAATCAAACAGGATAAGTTAATTAATATCTATGCTATAAACCAGAAACATTTGTTTCAAGCCCCCATTCACACAAAACAGACAAACACAGTTAAGGGATTTTAAAAAAAGTAACAAAACTGGCCAGATAACTTAACTTAGAGATAATGGGAACTGCAGATGCTGGAGATTCCAAGATAATAAAATGTGGGGCTGGACGAACACAGCAGGCCAAGCAGCATCTCAGGAGCACAAAAGCTGACGTTTCGGGCCTAGACCCTTCATCAGAGAGGGGGATGGGGGGAGGGAACTGGAATAATTAGGGAGAGAGGGGGAGGCGGACCGAAGATGGAGAGTAAAGAAGATAGGTGGAGAGAGTGTAGGTGGGGAGGTAGGGAGGGGATAGGTCAGTCCAGGGAAGACGGACAGGTCAAGGAGGTGGGATGAGGTTAGTAGGTAGCGGGGGGTGCGGTTTGGGGTGGGAGGAAGGGATGGGTGAGAGGAAGAACCGGTTAGGGAGGCAGAGACAGGTTGGACTGGTTTTGGGATGCAGTGGGTGGGGGGGAAGAGCTGGGCTGGTTGTGTGGTGCAGTGGGGGGAGGAGACGAACTGGGCTGGTTGAGGGATGCAGTAGGGGAAGGGGAGATTTTGAAACTGGTGAAGTCCACATTGATACCATATGGCTGCAGGGTTCCCAGGCGGAATATGAGTTGCTGTTCCTGCAACCTTCGGGTGGCATCATTGTGGCAGTGCAGGAGGCCCATGATGGACATGTCATCAAGAGAATGGGAGGGGGAGTGGAAATGGTTTGCGACTGGGAGGTGCAGTTGTTTTTTGCGAACTGAGCGGAGGTGTTCTGCAAAGCGGTCCCCAAGCCTCCGCTTGGTTTCCCCAATGTAGAGGAAGCCGCACCGGGTACAGTGGATGCAGTATACCACATTGGCAGATGTGCAGGTGAACCTCTGCTTGATGTGGAATGTCATCTTGGGGCCTGGGATGGGGGTGAGGGAGGAGGTGTGGGGACAAGTGTAGCATTTCCTGCGGTTGCAGGGGAAGGTGCCGGGTGTGGTGGGGTTGGAGGGCAGTGTGGAGCGAACAAGGGAGTCACGGAGAGAGTGGTCTCTCCGGAAAGCAGACAGGGGAGGGGATGGAAAAATGTCTTGGGTGGTGGGGTCGGATTGTAAATGGCGGAAGTGTCGGAGGATAATGCGTTGTATCCGGAGGTTGGTAGGGTGGTGTGTGAGAACGAGGGGGATCCTCTTGGGGCGGTTGTGGCGGGGGCGGGGTGTGAGGGATGTGTCGCGGGAAATGCGGGAGATGCGGTCAAGGGCGTTCTCAATCACCGTGGGGGGAAAGTTGTGGTCCTTAAAGAACTTGGACATCTGGGATGTGCGGGAGTGGAATGTCTTGTCGTGGGAGCAGATGCGGCGGAGGCGGAGGAATTGGGAATAGGGGATGGAATTTTTGCAGGAGGGTGGGTGGGAGGAGGTGTATTCTAGGTAGCTGTGGGAGTCGGTGGGCTTGAAATGGACATCAGTTACAAGCTGGTTGCCTGAGATGGAGACTGAGAGGTCCAGGAAGGTGAGGGATGTGCTGGAGATGGCCCAGGTGAACTGAAGGTTGGGGTATAAGGTGTTGGTGAAGTGGATGAACTGTTCGAGCTCCTCTGGGGAGCAAGAGGCGGCGCCGATACAGTCATCAATGTACCGGAGGAAGAGGTGGGGTTTGGGGCCTGTGTAGGTGCGGAAGAGGGACTGTTCCACGTAACCTACAAAGAGGCAGGCATAGCTGGGGCCCATGCGGGTGCCCATGGCCACCCCCTTAGTCTGTAGGAAGTGGGATAACTTAACTTAAATGGCTTTCACATTGCATCGTTTCACAGGCATAAGTGTGGACTGCTTGGTTGCTTTACCAGAACTGCAAATTTGGGCCACCTTCTCAATTTACTCAGGCAAAGGCAGCAATATTTTTAATTGAGGTTGTTGTCTTGCTGACGGAGTTGGCTTGTTTCTGTTCAGACGTTTTGTCACCATACTAGGTGACATCATCGTTGAGGCCTCACCAATATAATTGGACCCCAGATACAAACCCATACAGCTCAAAACCAGAAATGACACTACTCACCATTATGGACCAAACAGTATAAACTCCAAGCAGAGTAGAACGACACTGCTTCGTCGGAGGCCTCACTGATGATGTCACCTAGCATGGTGACAAAATGTCAACGAAAACAAGCCAGCTTGGTGAGCAAGTCAACAACCTCACCCACACTCTGACCTACAAATCTTTGGTAAAATTTTAAATACATCTAAATTTTTAAATACTTTTAACTTCTGCAAGCCAGTGTAGCAGATTGGGCAGGGAGATTTTAAATCTTCATTCTGTCCTGTTGGCAGCCAAGATCATCTCAGAAAAAATAGTTTAAAAAAACTTAAGCTAATTGTCTCTTCCTGAGGCCTCAATTACCATCCAAAAACTGCCATCTGCTTAAACAGAGGATTTTTTCGAGTTGCTGAAACCAGTTCTCAAGTACAGACCTTGCTAATTGCCAACTTCTGCTATCTATTTGAATGCAATACTGTTCCTGAAGTTGCTATGTCTCCTTAAGCCCCTTAATCAAAAATCAGCCCAAGTTTAGCCTCCAGGCCTGACCTCTCAAATAACCAAAGCTAGGCTGATCTATTCTTTTGCTTTTACCACAAGCTGCCCAAAGTCTACAGTCAATTCCAGCTCGCAATTCAAAATTGATAGATGAATAAGAATTAAAAAAAGAGAAATCAGCATGGGCTCAAACAGTCCTCACTTTGTACTGTTTTGCTGTTTCTTCATTGTTGCTCATGAATGCAAAATGAAAGTCTTCAACAAAATGTGTCCTTTCCTGAATACTTCCTTGTTTTGAGTGCATCTTTGAATGTTAGGAAATATCTCCCTGGATGTCTGCCACTTCATCTCTGTTGACCCATTTCTTAACCTAATTTCCAAATGTACTTTGGCCAGCTCTATCTTTTATACCTTTTTATAATTGCTTTTATTAAAGTTTAAAACATTAGTGTTGGCCTTACTTTTCTTCTCGCAATCTTGAATGTAAAATTCTATAATTTCATAATGGAGGTTATCTCATTGTACACTGCTGGGTCTAGAATAATTTACACTCTGGCACTAGAATCTGCTGCTCCAAGAAACCATCCAAAATTGTTTACAAACTCCACTTCCTGTCTGATTGCCACTCTGATTCATCCAATCTTATGTAGATTAAGATTGCCTATTATTTTTTTCAAGCCTCTCGTTTCTTGCTGTATACCATATCTTTAATTTTAGGAGCTCTTTAAACAGTTTCCGCATGACTTCTTGCCTTAGGATATAGCAAGAACTGCAGATGCTGGAGTCAGTCAGTACAGTGTGGAGCTGGAGGAACACAGTGGGTCAGGCAACATCAGCAAGGTGTAGGGGAGTCCATGTTTCAGGCTTTGACCCTTCAAGACTGGAGACGTGGAACGAGCTGGGAAATAAATAGAGGAAAAAGGGGTGAGGCTGGGGGTAGGTAGATGGGATGGCGATAGGTGGATGCAGGTAGGGGTAGTGGGGATTGGCCAGTGGGAAAGGTGGGCAGACAGGTCGGGAAGGAGATGGACAGGATATGTCCGGTCAAGGAGGCAGGGATGAGAGGACAGGTTGGACTTGGAATGAGGCCAGGGGTGGGGAGATTTTAAACTGGTGAATTCTATGTTTAGGCCATCAGGCCTTAGGCTCCCAAGACACAATGAGGTGGTGTTCTTCCAGTTTGTATGTGGTGGCATTGTGGCACTGGAAGAGGCCCAGGATGGACATGTTACCCAGGGAGTGGAAGGGAGAGTTAAAATGCCCACCACCCAGGAGGTGGTGGTGATTATGGCATATGGAGCGCAGGTGCTCCACAAATCTGTCACCGAATCTAGAGAAGGCCACATCGGGAACATCAGAAACAGTAGACCAGGTTGGAGGATGTACAGGTGAGCCCTGTCAGATATGGAAAGTTTGTCTTGGGCCTCGGATAAAGTTGAGAGGGGAGGTGTAGGGGCATGTATAGCACCTCCTGCGGTGTCAAGGAAAGGTGCCAGGTGTGTCGTGGTTGGCATGGAGTGGATGTGAGCAGTTGCGGAACGAGCAGTCCCTACAAAAAGCAGATGGGGTGGGTGGGGGATGAAGACAGAATCAAGGTACGCAAAGATGAGTTCCGTGAAACAGGAATAGGCAGAGACAGAAACAATGGGTCAATCGGGAAGGTCAAGTTGGTGGATTTTGGGAAGAAGCTGGAACCGGGCGATGCAAGGTTAGGAACGATGAGCTTGGAAGCTGTGGGTGGGAGGTGATCAAGGGGGCGGTAGGAGGAGGTGTCACAGTTGGCACCTGGCCCCCATGATGTAGAGATCTGTGCACCATACCACAACTGCTCCTTCCCCTAACCCCCTTATCTGCAGATTTGATGGTGAGGTTGGGGTTACAGCGGAGGGTTGTACATTCCGTTGAGGAGAGGTTGGAGTGAATGAGAGGAGTGGAGAGATTAAGGCAATTGATGTCATGACATTAGTTGGAATGAAGAAGTCAAGGTAGGGTAGGAGGCCATGGGGTAGTGTCCAGGAGGATGAAGTTTGCTGGAAGAGGGCGAAGGCATCGGCAGAGAATGGGTTACGCTCCCTGTCAAACAAATAGCTGCAGAGATGGAAGAGGCAGAAAAATTCAACATTCAGAGGCCAACAGAATTCATTGTGGGCGCTGGGGAATGAAGAATAGTCTATTGCTGAGGACTGACCATTTGACCTCAGTGAAGGGGAGGTCTGGGGTTGTAGTGACTACCCGATTGGGCTTGAGGTTAGGACTAGGTGTAGAGTTGGAGCTAGCAGTGGATGTGTGTATGGGGATGGCCATGTAGGTAGACCAAAAGTGACAGCAGCGGAACCACTGCTGACAGTCACTTCCACCGCTAACGTCAGTTTTTGTTCCTCCAGCTCCACACTATATTGACTCTGACTTCCTGCCTTTGCCGTTTCTTAATTTCACTCAAATTGATCCTACAGCTTGATCTTTGGAACTAAATGTCTTCCTTAACTAATGAAGCTACCTCAAAGAAAACCTATTTTTCTAGGTATTCGTACTTACAAAATGTTGAAATGTCTTGAATAATCAGATCCCAGCTCTGGTCACCTTGCCATGTCTCTGACAGGGTTTTCAGATCATAGATATTTTTTCTATTAGAGCTTTCTTTTGTACAAACACTACAAACGGTCAGACACGTCGGGGAGACCAAGCGGAGGCTTGGGGACTGCTTTGCGGAACACCTACACTCAGTTCGCAACAAATGACTGCACCTCCCGACCATTTCATTCTCCCCCCCCCAGGGAACATGTCCATCCTGGGCCTCCTGCATTGCCACGATGCTGCCACCTGAAAGATGCAGGAACGGCATCTCATATTTCTCTTGGGAACCCTGCAGCCCAAGAGTATCAATGTGGAGTTCACTAGCTTCACAACCTCCCCTCCTCCGACCACATTCCAAAACCAGTCCAGATAGTCCCTGCCTCCCTAACCATGCCTCCCATCTTAAGCCCCACCCCCATCTTCTACCCACTAACCTCATCCCACCTCCTTGACCTGTCTGTCCTCCCTGGACTGACCTATCCCCTCCCTAACTCCCCACCTACATTCACCTTCACTGGCTCTAACCTCACCTCTTTGACATGACTGTCTCTCTCACCCTACCTTCTCCTTTATCCATCTTCTTTCCGCTTCCTTCCTGTCTCCCTATTTATTTCAGAATTCCCCTCTCCCATTTCTGAACAAGGGTCTCGACCCGAAACGTCAAACTTTCCTCTGCTGCTTGGCCTGCTGTGTTCATCCAGCTTCACATCTTGCGAGCTCAGACACAGATTTTAGTTGTGTTTCTCACTTTTGCTAACTCCTGGCCTTAGTCACTGGCACTCTTAATTTTGTTGCTTTATCCCTTCCAGTCGTTCTGATTATTGTTATCTATATTGCTACATTGCTTTATTGCCATGGTCTTTCTCATTAAACTATTGGAATTTCCTTCATGTGACACTTTTTCCCCCACTAGTTTAGAACCCTCTCTACCAACCTAGTTGTATAACTTAGGTGATTCTTTGGCAATGAGTGTAAATTTAGGATGGTTTGTTGCTTTCCTGGTCCTAGGTTTAGGAAAGTTTTGAAATTGAGAACCAGAAATTATTGTACACATTGGTAGGAATGACATTTTTAGGGAAAAGATTAAGGCAGTACAGAGTGAATTTGAGGTTCGGTAGAATATTTTTTAAAATCCTGAAGAGAGAATTTCTGGTCTATTCCTAATGCCAAACTCAAACGAGGGAAGGAACAAAGGGTTAAAGGAGATAAATCGATGGCTGAAGACCTGGTGTATTGTTCAGGGATTGTGGTTTTTGGACAATTGGAATGCCTTTTGGCATAGAAAAGACCTGTTCAAAAAGGATGGGTCAAACCTAAACTGGGAAGGGACCAACATCTTAGCAGGGAGATTCCCTCATTCTGTTAAGGGAGACTTTATATTGATAGTGAAGGCAAGTGGAGGAGTTATTAGTAGTAGTGTTAGTGGAAGGATTCAAGATAATAAAATGTGAGGCTGGGTGAACACAGCAGGCCCAGCAGCATCTCAGGAGCACAAAAGCTGACATTTCGGGCCTAGACCCTTCATCAGAGAGAGTCTAGGCCTGAAACGTCAGCTTTTGTGCTCCTGAGATGCTGCTGGGCCTGCTGTGTTCATCCAGCCTCACATTTTATTATCTTGGATTCTCCAGCATCTGCAGCTCCCATTATCATTAGTGGAAGGATTGATGGGGTAGGATCTGACTGTGAGGAGTGCATGTCAGTTAGAGAAGAAAGACAAGAGAGCCAGAGTATGTAGTAACTGAAGAACTAAATTACATTCATACAAGAGTAATGATCAAGGCATTTTTAGGATTTAGGGATTGGGGTGTCATTGTTTTTACAGAAACTTGGCTGTGAGATGGACAAGACTGGCAGCTCAGTGTCCCAGATTTTAGATGCTATAGGAAGGATAGAAAGGGAGGCAAGAAATGTGAGGAGTTTGGTATCATAGAACATAGAACATTACAGCACAGTACAGGCCCTTCGGCCCTCTGTTGTGCCGACCCGTCCTACCGATCTCAAGCCCATCTAACCTACTATTCCATGTACGTACATATGCTTATCCAATGACGACTTAAATGTACCTAAAGTTGGCGAATCTACTACCGTTGCAGGTAAAGCGTTCCATTCCCTTACTACTCTCTGAGTAAAGAAACTACCTCTGACATCTGTCCTATATCTTTCACCCCTCAATTTAAAGCTATGCCCCCTCGTGCTCGCTGTCACCATCCTAGGAAAAAGGCTCTCCCTATCCACCCTATCTAACCCTCTGATTATTTTATATGTCTCAATTAAGTCACCTCTCAACCTTCTCTCTAATGAAAACAGCCTCAAGTCCCTCAGCCTTTCCTCGTAAGACCTTCCCTCCATACCAGGCAACATCCTAGTAAATCTCCTCTGCACCCTTTCCAAAGCTTCCACATCCTTCTTATAATGCGGTGATCAGAACTGCACACAATACTCCAAGTGCAGCCGCACCAGAGTTTTGTACAGCTTCACCATAGCCTCTTGGTTCCGAACTCGATCCCTCTATTAATAAAAGCTAAAACACTGTATGCCTTCTTAACAGCCCTGTCAACCTGGGTGGCAACTTTCAAGGATGTGTACATGATCTCTCTGCTCATCTACACTACCAAAATTTTACCATTAGCCCTGTACTTTGCCTTCCGGTTACTCCTACCAAAGTGCATCACCTCACACTTGTGGTCAGCTCTGGCCTGCCCTTGGAGGGGGAGAGAACAGATATGGACAATAAACGGGTGAATGAAAACAAACAAATAAAGATCTGAGAACCACCTGATTGAAAGAAGAGAACGCAATTTTCAACGGCAACACGTTCATTAACACGTAGACTCCCAACTTATAGGGGAAACTCTGCCGCCGCCCCCATAACCCCCACCCCCCCACACAGTCCTAGCCCCTGCAGATTCCATCCTCGGCAGAGTTGGGGTTCTTGACCCCTCAGGCTCCCCACCTTGGTCACAGCCATGTGATCCTGCCTGCACCCCCCCACCTCCCCAAGCATGCTCCATCGGTTTGGAAACCCTCTCCTGCAGTGCTCCAGCTGTTTCTCCTGTTAACATCCTACATGATTAAGCAATACATTACAGCTGTAACTAGGGAAGACATTTCTGAAGAATTATCCAGTGAAAATATACGGATAGAAATTGCATCACTTTGGGATTGTATTATAGGCCCCCCAACCCCCAATCGTAAGAGAAATTGAGAAACAAGTATGTCGGGAAATCTCCCATTATATGTAAGCATAGTGAGGTTGTAATAATGAGGGATATTAATTTTCCAAACATTGACTGAGACTACCGTGGTGTCAAGAGCATTCAAGAATTTTTTTAAAATCAATATGTGGATGCTCCTATTTAAAAAGGAGCAAAACTAGACCTCCTTTGGGGCAATAAGGCAGGGCAGGTGACTGAAGGGAAGTGGGGGAGCACTTTGGGTCTAGCGATCATAATTCTATTAGTTTCAAAATGGCTGTGGAAAAGGATAAGTCTTCCATAAAAGTTAAAGTTTTTAATTGGAGTAAGGCAAATTCTAATGATATGAGACAAGAATGTCCAAAAAATGATTGGAGTAGAATGTTTGCAGGTAAAAGGACGTCTGACAAGTGGGAGGTGTAGAAGAGTGTGATGATCAGAGTTCAGAAGTGTTAGAGTGAATGGTAAGGCTGGTAAGATTAAGGAACAACAGATGAATAATGATATTGAGGTTCTAGTCAAGAATAAAAGGGAATTTTACGGACAAAAATGGACAACTTGGTTCAATTGAATCTCTTAACTATGCCCCTACATTGTTTATATTGATTGAGAGAAACCAGGAAGCCAAAGAGGGGATATAAAATAGCATTGGCAGATAAGGTTAAAGCTAATCCAGAGAGATTGTACAAATACATTGAGCAAGAGGGTAACTAGAGAGAGGATAGGGTCTCTCATAGATCAAGGCAGTTGTAATTGTGTTGAACTCCAGGAGATGGGAGAGATAATAAGTGAATATTTTGTATTGGTTTTTACAGTGGAGAAAGAGATGGAGTCCAGAGAATGCAAAGAAACAGACGTTGATGTTTTAAAAATAGTTCACATTACAGAAGAGGAAGTTCAGGAGGTCTTAGAGAATATGAAAGTGGATAAATCTCCAGCACTGGATCTAATGTATCTCAGAATGTTGTGGGAAGTAAAGGAGGAAATTACGAGACACTTTGCAGAAATATTTGCATCACCTATAGCATTAGGTGGGACGCCTGATGACTGAAAGTTGGCTAGTATTGTACCTTTTCCTTTAGGGAAGTTGTATTGAGAAACTGCGAAACTATAGACCTGTGAGCCTGGCTTCGGTTGTGGGTAAACTGTTGGAGGTGATTATAAAAGATGGGATTTATGGACATTTAGAGAGGCAGAAATTGATTAGGGATAATCAGCATGGTTTTGTGTGAGGTAAGACCTGTCTCTCAAATTTAATGGAGTTTTTTTTTTGAAGGTGTTACGAAAAAGGTTGGTGATGGCCGAGCAGTAGATGTTGTTTACTTGGATTTTACTAAAGCCTTTGACACGTGGAAGACTAATTTGTAAAGTTAGGTCACATGGGATTCAGGGTGAGCTTTCCAGTTGGATACATAATTGGCTCAACAGCAGGACATAAGTAATGCTGAAGATTTTGCTTTTCAGACAGGAGGCTTGTGACCAGCAGTGTTCCACAGGGATCGATTCTGGGTCCTGTTTTGTTTGTCATTTTACATAAATGATTCGGATGAGAATATAGAAGGCATGGTTAGTAAGTTTGCAGATGACACCAAAGTTGGTGGTATAGTAGACAGTGAAGCAGGTTTTCTAAGATTAAAGAGACACCTTGGCCCAATGGGTCAATGGGCTGAAAAATGGCAGATGGAGTTCAGTTTGGATAAATGCAAGGTATTGCATTTTGGTACAACAAACGAGGATAGGGCTTATACAGTTAATGATGGGGCCTTGGTTTTGTTGTAGAACAGAGGGACCTAATTCTTTAACGTTTTTGTCACATGCAGACAGGATGGTTAAAAAGACATTTGGCACGCTTGCCTTCATTTCTCAGTCCTTTCGAGTATAGGAGTCGGGAAGTCATGTTGAGGTTGTACAGGGCGTTGATGAGGCCTCTTCTGGAATATTGTGTCCAGTTCTGGTTGCCCCTTTATAGGAATGATATTGTCAAGCTGGAAAGGGTTCAGAAGAGATTTACCAGGTTGTTGCTGGGTGTGGAAGGTTTGAGTTATAAGGAAAGGCTGGATAGGCTGGAACATTGTGGAAGCAACTGACCTAACAAGGTGCAAAGCTGGGTGAACGCAGCAGACCAAACGGCATCAGAGGAGCAGGAAAGCTGACATTTTGAGCCTCGACCCTTCTTCAGAAACTTATGCAGATGTCCTGGAGCTGAGGCAAGTCACCTCAAGTAACCATAACCATCCTCCTCTGTACTAGATATGACTTCAAGCAGACTTTTACTCCTGATTCCCATTTACTCCACTTTTTCTAAGGCTCCTTAATGCTACGTTTGGTCAAATGTAGTTTTGAATACCTTTTAACATCAATCTCACCTCACTTCTGGAATTCAGCTGTTTCTGCCCATGCATGAACCAATGCTGTAATGAGGTCTGGAGCGTCATGACCCAGGCAGAACCCAACCCAATTCAATTCATAGTCAGTGAAAATGTTATTGTTGTGCAGGTGCTGCTTGATAGCAGTACTGATGATCAAGAATAGATTGATGTGGACAATATTTGGCTGGGTTGGATTGGCCCTATATATGTATAGGAGACAGGGGAGGCAATGGCCCAACGGTATTATGACTAGACTGTTAATCCAGGAACCCAGGTAGTGTTCTAGGGACCTGGGTTTGAATCCCGCCATAGTAGATGAAGTTTGAATTCAATAATAGTCTGGAAATAAGGGTCTAATAATGTTGTGAAACCATTACCCATTGTCAGGAATAACTCATCTAGTTCACTTATGACTCTTGGAGAATGAAATCTGCTATTCTGACCTGACTACCTAAATGTGATTCCAGACTCTCAGCAATGTGGCTAGCACTGAAATGCTCTTTGGGCAATTAAGGATGGGCAATAAAAGCTGGTTGAGCTAGTGATGCCCAGATCCCGTGAATGAAGAAAGGAAAAGAATATACTTTGGCAATTCTCCGTATTGCTAGATAGATGCCTATATTGTAGTTAACTAAAACAGCTTGACTAGTAAGTTTTTTAGCGTGCTCTAGTTCTGGAGCCTTGAAGAAGGGAAATACTCAAAATGTTGACTTCTCCTTTCCTTCAGATGCCGCCTGGCGTGCTGTGTTCTTCCAGCCTCCTGTTTGTCTACCTTGGATTCCAGCGTCTACAGTTTTTATTTGTCTCTAACCCTTTTGGAGTACTGTTGTGCTGTGGAATTCTTCAGTGCTATGCTGATATTGCTATGGAGCTTTTGCAGTATCATCTATTTCTTGAGGCCACATGGGTGAATCATATTGGCTGAAGACTTGCATCTCTTCTGTTGGGCTCCTCAGGAGGAAATTGGATTGATTATCTACTCAAAATTTCTGACAGAAGATCGTTGCCAGTGCTCCAGTCTTATCTTGTTCTAATGTGCGGGGTTTCCCCAGAATTGAAGATGGGATATTAATAGAGCCATTTCCTCCAGTGAATTCTTTAGTTATATGTCACCAACCTCAATTGGATCTGGCAGGATTCCAGAGCTCACATCTGATCTCTTGTTGTGGAATTGCTTCGCTCTGGCTGTCATTTGCTGCTTTTGCTGTTTGGCATGCAAATGGTTTTGTTTTGTAGCTTCACCAGCTGAACACACATTTTCAGGTATCCTTGGTGCTGCTCCTGGCATGCCCTCCAGCGATCTTCACTGTACCAGGTTTGATCCCACACCTTGAGTTAACAGTAGCATGGGGTTATGCTGAGCCATAAGATTGCAGAGTGCGGTTGAACAAAATTCTGATAGTGCATAGCACTTCATAGATGCTCATTAATGAGATGCTGAATCTAGTTGAAATCTGTCCATTTTGCATGGGAGTACCACAGAATATGGTGAAGGGTATCCTCAGTATGAAGACAGTTGGTGGTCTCTCCTACTGATGTATTCAAAGATAGATGCATCTGCAGCAGGCAGACTCAACAGGATGAAGTCACTGATGTTTATCCCTCTTATTGGATGCTTCACAACCTGCTGCTGACAGTTAATACTAGTGATGCCAAGTTACTCTTGGTAGTGGACATTGAAGCTAGTATGCATTCTGTGTCCTTGCCACCTTCAGTGCTTCTTTCAAGTGGTGTTTAATGTATACTAATTCTTATTGGAAGCTGGATAGTAGATGGTAATCAGCGGAAGGTTTTGTAGCTGTCTTTGACTTGGTGCTGTGGACTTCATTTGGTCCAGAGGCAATGCTGACCATCCTAAGGCAGCTCCTTCCTGATGGTATACCATTTTGTGCCATTCCTTGTGCGTCCTTTTGGTGGGACAGGACATATTCAAGTGATGATGGAGTTTGGAACAGTAAAGGGTACGATTCTGTAGGTGCACCTATTGTCGAGCTGATGTTTCATTAGTCTGTGAGACATCTTTCGCAATTTAGGCACCAGTTCCTTAACATTGAAAAGGAGGACTTTGCAGGATTGACAGGTCTGAGTTTGCCAGTCATTTCTGGTCCCTAGGCTGATGTGTTATCTAGTTTCATTCAAGAGTAACATTTTAGCAGTTTTGACACAACTGAAATGAGTGGCATGCTAGGCCAATTTTGAGGGCAGTTGAGAGTTGGCTGCATTGCTGTTGGTCAGGATTTGCATGTAGGGTGAACTGATAAAGACATTGAGTTTTGCTTCCCTGAAATACAGCAGATGGATCTTTACAATTAATAGTTTTTATAATAGTATCTTATGTATTGAAATAGCTTTTTCTTCCTATTCTGTTTAACTTTAAAATCTGTATCAATTGGTTAATATTAAAAAGACTGCCAGTCCAAAGCCTTTGAGATTCTGCACTCTAATTTGATCTTAACTCTTCAAATTATCTGAGTATTCTGACATTCGTGTTAATGTTAGGTAATCATTTTTATACATTTTAAGACAAATACATTTCCACAACAATCTGATTTCCAGTGTTGTTGTCATCTTGTTGTTTTCAATTGTTTTCTTAAATTTCCTTTTGTCATTTTCACTCCATTCATTTACCCCTCGTTTTTTTCCCTTTCTTGGCTGCATTTGACTCATTCTCATTCATTTTGTTTCTTTCTTTGCTTCATTGTGCCCAATGATCAATGTCCTAATCAATGTGTTTGGGAGGTTCTGATGTACCTGCCATAAAGTTACATTTGCAGTGCCTTCTGAAGAACAAAGCTTAAAAAGTCAGTTCACCTCGCTTACTCTGAAATTCACCATTCCAGTCTGTGCCATTATTTGAAGATTTTCACTTGTGAAATTTATATCGATATGATTAACTTCCTTCATGATGAGTTTATCTACTGAAATAAATATGTTAGAATATTAAATTTGGAAGTGCTTCTTATTGGCCTTTTTCAAAACTGGTATTTATTTTTATTTAAGCTCACCATTTAAAAGTGGTACTTCCATGACCAGTCGCTTGTGCAAAGCTGCCATGCTGAGTCGTTTCTATCTTGTTGCAAAAGAAGCAAATAGAGAAGATTTATCTACAGTTCCAACATATCATGCAGCAAAGGTAAAGTTACTTTCAGCTTTAAATATTATCCCAGTAAAAGTTTTAGTAGCTGTAATTTGTGTTCAGAAAAGTTCCATTCTATTACATTGATTTAGGTCCTCACTGTAGTCTTTGTTTTTCTCCCTGGCAACAGTTTGTTCAAAACCTAAGTGGCATATTTGACCAAAGATGAGCTTGCAGCCTCATTCATGCCATGATGTAGTCTATTTCCACCTCCCCTCTCTTTGCAATTTCAGTGCCTGTGACTGACAGTTCACAGCATTTGCCTGTTCGCTTGCAAAAAGAGAGCATTTTTTTCTGCTACTATCAAGCTGGCTAAAAAGATATCCATTGCACAAAGATAATAAAATGTGAGGCTGGATGAACACAGCAGGCCAAGCAGCATCTCAGGAGCACAAAAGCTGACGTTTCGGGCCTAGACCCTTCATCAGAGAGGGGGATGGGGGGAGGGAACTGGAATAAATAGGGAGAGAGGGGGAGGCGGACCGAAGATGTAGAGTAAAGAAGATAGGTGGAGAGGGTGTAGGTGGGGAGGTAGGGAGGGGATAGGTCAGTCCAGGGAAGACGGACAGGTCAAGGAGGTGGGATGAGGTTAGTAGGTAGCTGGGGGTGCGGCTTGGGGTGGGAGGAAGGGATGGGTGAGAGGAAGAACCGGTTAGGGAGGCAGAGACAGGTTGGACTGGTTTTGGGATGCGGTGGGTGGGGGGGAAGAGCTGGGCTGGTTGTGTGGTGCAGTGGGGGGAGGGGATGCACTGGGCTGGTTTAGGGATGCAGTAGGGGAAGGGGAGATTTTGAAACTGGTGAAGTCCACATTGATACCATATGGCTGCAGGGTTCCCAGGCGGAATATGAGTACCTTCCACCCCAACCTTCAGTTCACCTGGGCCATCTCCAGCACATCCCTCACCTTCCTGGACCTCTCAGTCTCCATCTCAGGCAACCAGCTTGTAACTGATGTCCATTTCAAGCCCACCGACTCCCACAGCTACCTAGAATACACCTCCTCCCACCCACCCTCCTGCAAAAATTCCATCCCCTATTCCCAATTCCTCCGCCTCCGCCGCATCTGCTCCCACGATAAGACATTCCACTCCCGCACATCCCAGATGTCCAAGTTCTTTAAGGACCGCAACTTTCCCCCCACGGTGATTGAGAACGCCCTTGACCGCGTCTCCCGCATTTCCCGCGACACATCCCTCACACCCCGCCCCCGCCACAACCGCCCCAAGAGGATCCCCCTCGTTCTCACACACCACCCCACCAACCTCCGGATACAACGCATTATCCTCCGACACTTCCGCCATTTACAATCCGACCCCACCACCCAAGACATTTTTCCATCCCCTCCCCTGTCTGCTTTCCGGAGAGACCACTCTCTCCGTGACTCCCTTGTTCGCTCCACACTGCCCTCCAACCCCACCACACCCGGCACCTTCCCCTGCAACCGCAGGAAATGCTACACTTGTCCCCACACCTCCTCCCTCACCCCCATCCCTGGCCCCAAGATGACATTCCACATTAAGCAGAGATTCACCTGCACATCTGCCAATGTGGTATACTGCATCCACTGTACCCGGTGCGGCTTCCTCTACATTGGGGAAACCAAGCGGAGGCTTGGGGACCGCTTTGCAGAACACCTCCGCTCAGTTCGCAACAAACAACTGCACCTCCCAGTCGCAAACCATTTCCACTCCCCCTCCCATTCTCTTGATGACATGTCCATCATGGGCCTCCTGCACTGCCACAATGATGCCACCCGAAGGTTGCAGGAACAGCAACTCATATTCCGCCTGGGAACCCTGCAGCCATATGGTATCAATGTGGACTTCACCAGTTTCAAAATCTCCCCTTCCCCTACTGCATCCCTAAACCAGCCCAGTGCATCCCCTCCCCCCACTGCACCACACAACCAGCCCAGCTCTTCCCCCCCACCCACCGCATCCCAAAACCAGTCCAACCTGTCTCTGCCTCCCTAACCGGTTCTTCCTCTCACCCATCCCTTCCTCCCACCCCAAGCCGCACCCC
The DNA here is from genome assembly GCF_030684315.1 of Stegostoma tigrinum. NCBI lineage: Eukaryota > Metazoa > Chordata > Chondrichthyes > Orectolobiformes > Stegostomatidae > Stegostoma > Stegostoma tigrinum. The sequence goes on along the minus strand of NC_081354.1, from coordinate 35,841,642 downwards.
CAGCTACCTACTAACCTCATCCCACCTCCTTGACCTGTCCGTCTTCCCTGGATTGACCTATCCCCTCCCTACCTCCCCACCTACACCCTCTCCACCTATCTTCTTTACTCTACATCTTCGGTCCGCCTCCCCCTCTCTCCCTATTTATTCCAGTTCCCTCCCCCCATCCCCCTCTCTGATGAAGGGTCTAGGCCCGAAACGTCAGCTTTTGTGCTCCTGAGATGCTGCTTGGCCTGCTGTGTTCATCCAGCCTCACATTTTATTATCTTGGAATCTCCAGCATCTGCAGTTCCCATTATCTCCATTGCACAAAGATGTTTTCTCACCTACTCCCTCTTACAGTCAATGGCACACTTGATACGTCAGATGTTCTCTATAAGTTGTATTTTGCTTGGCCTTCGTGTCACTGTTTTCAGTTTAAGTTTGTATCCTTTGCAATACAGCTTATTTGGGATAGTAAGTGTCTGATTTTTGCCGATCTTTTTTTGGGGTGAGGACACTGTCCGTTCATATGGATTTCATTGTAGATTTACTAACAGTACATTATACTGGATTTTGACACATGAAAATCTTCATTTCCTTAATTGTAAAATGTTTAATTGCTTAATAAAAGCATGTCTGCTACTCCTGCATTTGTCAATTCCTCATCAGAGATATCAAGAATATACAATGGGGGACGCGATGGCCTTGTATTATTGCTAGACTATTAATCCAAAAGCTCAAGTACTGTTTTGTAATTACACTGTGATAAATGGAATTAGAATTCAATTAATGTCTGGAACTAAGAATTTAATGATGGTTGTGAAATCACTGTCAATTGTTGGAAAAACCCATCATGAGGGAAATCTCTCATCCTTACCTGGATAACAGTGTGGAGCTGGAGGGACACAGCAGGTCAAGCAGCATCTCGGGAGCACAAAAGCTGGAGTTTCGGGCCTAGACCCTTCAACAGAGAGGGGGATGGGGAGAGGGTTCTGAAATAAGTAGGGAGAGAGGGGGAGGCGGACCGAAGATGGATAGAGGAGAAGATAGGTGGAGAGGGAAGTACAGGTGGGGAGGTGATAGGTCAGTCTGGGGAGGACGGACAGGTCAAGGAGACGGGATGAGGTTGGTAGGTGGGAAATGGAGGTGCAGCTTGAGGTGGGAGGAAGGGATGGGTGAGAGGAAGAACAGGTTAGGGAGGCGGGGACGAGATGGGCTGGTTTTGTGATGCAGTGGGAGAGGGGGAGATTTTGAAGCTTGTGAAGTCCACATTGATACCATTGGGCTGCAGGGTTCCCAAGCGGAATATGAGTTGCTGTTCCTGCAACCTTCGGGTGGCTTCATTGTGGCACTGCAGGAGGCCCATGATGGACATGTCGTCTAAGGAATAGGAGGGGGAGTTAAAATGGTTCACGACTGGGAGGTGCAGTTGTTTATTGCGAACCGAGCGGAGGTGTTCTGCAAAGCAGTCCCCCAGCCTCCGCTTGGTTTCCCCAATGTAGTAGAAGCAACACCAGGTACAGTGGATACAATATACTACATTGGCAGATGTATAGGTGAATATCCGCTTAATATGGAAAGTCATCTTGGGGCCTGGTATGGGGGCAATTGTAGCACTTCCTGTGGTTGCAGGGGAAGGTGCTGGGTGTGGTGGGGTTGGAGGGGAGTGTGGAACGGACAAGGGAGTCACGGAGAGAGTGGTCTCTCCGGAAGGCAAACAAGGGTGGGGATGGAAAAATGTCTTGGGTGGTGGGATCGGATTGTAGATGGTGGAAGTGTCAGAGGACGATGCGTTGTATCTGGAGGTTGGTGGGGTGGTATGTGAGGACGAGGGGGATTCTCTTAGGGTGGTTATTGCGGGGGCGGGGTGTGAAGGATGTGTTGCAGGAAATGCGGAAGACACTGTCAAGAGTGTTCTCGACTCACTGCGGGAGAGAAGTTGCGGTCCTTGAAGAACGTGGACATCTGGGATGTGCGGGAGTGGAGTGAATCATCCTGGGGGCAGAGGCGAAGGAATTAGGAAAAAGGGATGGAATTTTTGCAGGAGGGTGGGTGGGAGGAGGTATATTCTAGGTAGCTGTGGGAGTCGGTGGGCTTGAAGTGGACGTCAGTTTCGCGCTGGTTGCCTGAGATGGAGACACAGGGGTCCAGGAAGATGAGGGATGTGTTGGAGATGGCCCAGGTGAACTTGATGTTGGGGTGGAAGGTGTTGGTGAAGTGGATGAACTGTTTGAGCTCCTCTTGAGAGCATGAGGCGGCGCCGATAGAGTCATCAATGTAACGGAGGAAGAGATGGGATTTAGGGCCAGTGTCAGTGCGGAAGAGGGACTGTTCCACGTAGCCTACAAGGAGGCAGGCATAGCTTGGGCCCATGCGGGTACCCATGGCCACCCCCTATGTCTGTAGGAAAGAGAAGTTGTTGAGGGTGAGGACGAGTTCGGCTAGGCGGATGAGGGTGTCGGTGGAGGGGGACTGGACGGGCCTACGGGATAGGAAGAAGCAGAGGGCCTTAAGGCCATCTGCATAAAGAATGCAGGTGTATAAGGACTGGACATCCATGGTGAAAATGAGGTGTTGGGGCCAAGGAATTGGAAGTTCTGGAGGAGATGGAGGGCATGGGTGGTGTCATGGACGTAGGTGGGGAGTTCCTGGACCAAGGGAGAGAAAATGGAGTCCAGATAGGTGGAGATGAGTTCGGTGGGACAGGAGCAGGTGAAGACAATATGTCGCCCAGGGCAGGCAGGTTTGTGTGTTCATCCAGCTCCACACTTTGTTATCTTGGATTCTCCAGCATCTGCAGTTCCCATTATCTCTGTCATCCTTACCTGGTGTGGCCTACATGTGACCGCAGACTCTCAGCCATCTAGATGACGGTCAACTGCTGTCTCAAATGGTCTCGCAAGACACTCAGTTTTATCAATCACTGTAAAGTCTCAAAAAAAAATTGCCATCGGATGGACCAGCTATCATCAACCTTGGCACAGGTAGCTGCAAAGGCAAAAACAGCCTTGCCAAAGTCCTCCTTACTAGTGCCAAAATTGGGAGAGCTCCCTCATAGACTAGAACATAGAACATATAGCACAGTACAGGCCCTTTGCCCCACAGTGTTGTGCTGACCTATTATCCTACTAAGATCAAACTACGCTGCATGCCCTACTTGTCAAGCAATAGCTTGTTTGATTCCAAGAATGACTGTCTTAGACACCACCATCACAATCCCTGGATATGTCCTGTCCTACTATCTGGACAGGTGCACCAGATGCTATGGTGTAGTGTGCGTCCCCAATATTGACTTCAGACATCATGAAGTTTCATGGCAGCAGGCAAAACAGACTGAGAAAGGTCCTGTTGATTTCCATATACCATCTTCCCCCTGCCATTGACTCTGTAAGGATTCTTTGATTTTTACGGACAGTCAGCTTCTGATTTCGTTACAACCTTGGTTCAAATATGGACAAAGAGATGAATTTCAGAAGTAAGGTGAGAGCCACAGTCCTTGACATCAAGGCTATGCTTTTACCGAGTATGACATCAAAGAGACCAAGCAAAATTAGAGTCGGTGGGAATTGGGGGAATCTCTCTCTAATGTTAGAGTAATATCTAGCATATTGGAAGATGGTTATAGTTGTTGGAAGTCAATCATCTTGAGTCCAGGACACCTCTATAGGAGTTCCTCATGGTAGTGTCCTGTACCCAGTTTTCTTCAGCTGCTTCATAAATGATTTAGAAATATCATCATTCATGTGTAAGTTACTGGAAACTCAGGACTAGTACGTTCTTTTAAGGATGAAGGATACGTATGACAAGTTTAGGGAACCTTGGATAACTAGAGATATTGTGAGCCTAATCAAAAAGAAAAAGAAGCATTTTTCAAGGCTAGGAAGCTGGGAACACACGAATCAAGGGTGGAATACAAGGAAATTAGAAAAAAACTTAAGCAAGGAATCAGGAGGTCTGAAAGGGGTCATGAAAAGTCATTGGCCAACAGGATTAAAAAAAGTCCCAAGGCTTTTTATACATAAAGAGCAAGAAGGTAGTCAGGCAGAGGGTTGGCCCACTCAAGGACAGGAAAGGAAATTTATGTGTGGAGCCGGAGGAAATGGGCGAGGTATTAAATGAGTACTTTGCATCAGTATTCACTATAGAGAAGGACTTGGCAGATGGTAAGTCTGGGCAAGGGTATATAGGTAGTTTTGAGTCTTGTTGAGATCAAAAGGGAGTAGGTATTTGGGGTCTTGAAAAACAGTTTAAGGTAGACAAGTCCCCAGGGCCTGATGGGATATACCTCAGAATACTGAGAAAGGCAAGGGAGGAAATTGCTCAGGCCTTGTGGCAAATCTTTGTATCCTCACTGGCTACAGGGGAGGTCCCAGAGGATTGGCGAAAAGCCAGTGTTGTTCCTTTGTTTAAGAAGTGGCAGGGATAATCCAACAGGCTGGTGAGCCTTACATCAGTGGTAGGGAAACTTATTGGAGAGGATTCTTCGAGGCAGAATTTACTCTCACCTGGAAATCAATGCAGGCATTAGTGAGAGGCAATGCAGTTTTGTGAAGGGGAGGTTGTGTTTCACTAACTTGGTTGAGTTTTTTTGTGAAAGTAATGAAGATGATTGATGATGGTAGGGCAGTGGATGTTGTCTACTTGGACTTCATTAAGGCCTTTGACAACGTCCCTCATGGCGGGCTGATGCAGAAAGTTAAGTCACACGGAGTCAGAGATGAGCTTGCGAGATGGATTAAAAACTGACTCGGTCTTAAGAAGATAGGGTAGCAGTGGAAGGGTGCGTTTCTGAATGGAGGGATGTGACTAGTGGCATTCATCAGGGATCAGTATTGGGACCTTTTCTATTTGTAATATATATAAATGATTTGGAGGAGAAATGTAACTGGCCTGACTAGCAAGTTTGCTGATGGCTCGAAGGTTGGTGGAATTGCGGATTATGATGAGGACCATCAAAGGATGTACAGGATATAGATCAGTTGGTGTCTTGGGCAGAGAGATGACAGATGGAGTTTAATCCAGAAAAATGTGAGGCAATGCATTTTGGCAGATCTAATCCAGATAGAAAATATACAGTAAATGACAATGCTTAGGAGTACTGATAGGCAGAGGGATCTGGGAGTACAGGTGGGAAAGGTAGTCAACAAGGCATACGGTATGCTTGCCTTCGTCAGCCGGAACATTGAGTTTAAAAATTGGCAGGTGATGTCGCAGCTTTACAGAACCTTAGTTAGGCCCACATTTGGAATATTATGTTCAGTTCTGGTCCCCACACCACCAGAAGGATGTGGTGGCTTTGGAGATGATATAGAAAAGATATAGCAGGATTTTGCCTGGTATGGAGGGTGTTGGCTATGAGGAGAAGTTGGAGAAGCTTCGGTTGTTCTCCCTGGAACAACGAAGCTTGAGGGTTGACCTGATAAAGGCCTACAAGATTATGAAGGGCTTGGACAGACTAGATAGTCAGACTTTTTTTTTCCCCAGGGTCGAAGAGTCAGTAAGCAGGGGCCATGGGTTTAAGAGGCAATGTTTAAAGATGATGTATGAGGCCAGTTTTTTTTACACTGCAGGTGATGGGTGCCTGGAGTTCACTGCCAGGGGGAGTTGGTGGAAGCAGATACTATAGTGACTTAGTGCGTCTTGACAAATATGTGAATAGGATGGGAATAGAGGGATACAGTCTCTAGAAGGGTAGGTGGTTTTAGTTGTGATGGGCAGCATGTCGGTGCAGGCTCGGAAGGCCGAAGGGCCTGTTTCTGTATTGTAATTCTCTTGGTTCTTTGTTCTCTTCTTCATGTGTATGTATATCGGTTCTTTCACTGTCACTGAGTCGAAATTCAGGAAGTCCCTTCCTAATATCATTGAGGGTCTACATACCCCAAATGGACTGGAGCTGATCAAGAAGGCAGCTGACGACCACCATCTCAAATGCAACCAGTCATAGGCAATAAAAGTTGACCCAGCCAGTGACGGCCACATCCCACAAAGGAATTAAAAAAACAATTCTGAGGGAATAATCTCTTCATATTAGCTGTTGAATGATTGCACATTTTTTTTAGCATTTTGTTTTTACTTCAAACTCAAATTTTATACCTCTTTGATTTGCCATTTCTTCCAGATGATGGCCAAGTCATATCAAGAAGCAAAGGTTTTGCTGAAATCATCGCTGGTACATCATGGTTTTGGTACCTGGCTGATGAAGAATCCAAATGCTGAAGTATTCCAAATGCAATGAGGGAAAATACTAAGAAGATCTTGAACTGTAAACTCAATCACGCACTGTTCGTATTTTCACATCTAAAGGCTGAGATATATTAGTGTGAATAGTAGGCAAAGTGCAAATTAAACTTTGGAATGTCTGTTGCTTTAATTCATTCTAGATTACCGTTCCACCATAGAAATGTTTGTACCTAAATAAATTGCTTTAGATTTGACTTTAAAGAAAAAATACCCTTCTTGGATTCCTTGCTCACTCATAAGGTCTACAAAAGCAGTGAGGTGATGATTAGCAGTTTGTTACTGAGATTTTTCTGTAAAGGTTCTAAACTGAAAAATAACAGCGCACTGAATAACTGGCCAAAATTCAAACTACCTTATTGTGAAATAGACAATTCTTATGTAATATTATATTTGGTTCATTCGTATAGCATTGGAGTGGTTAGTGTTACACACCATGCTTTGATTATCTGACAAAAGAAGCTTCTAAGTATTTAATTACCCTGCCTAAATTAAAACAATTTGCATTGTTTGCACCAGAGGCAATTCTGTACTTGGAAATGAGTATGATTGAAAATGTGTATGGTGCAAAGTAGATGTGAAGCTTTTGTCACAGAGTTAGACATGAAGTTTATTTTTTCCATTATTATAGCATGTAGGAGTATAGTGCACAACTGTTTTGACCTCAGAAACAAGAATATACCATGCTTCAAAAGTATACACATGGTTAAATTTGTCCAATTTGTGACTGTGTACACTAGGAATCCAGTGGCTAGTTGGTGATGCATTCCTGTAGGGAAGTGCCTAGCTTTCACCATTATAATTGTAGAAAATACCAAGTACTAGTACAAATCCTACTGATATATTCAATTTGGTAGAATATTGAACAGCCCTTCACTTTTTAAAAAAACATCTGCCTTATGCTAATGTATTTTATTTGATCCCCAGGCTGTTGGAAAAGAGAATGATTCCAGAAATCATCATATGAGAATCCTAACTCATGATTTGTTAGGTTGTTAGAACTGCTGTAACTTGTATATGTTGAGATATTTTCAGATTTGAAAGCAGTAAATCCAACTGGTTGATGTAGAGCATCTTACACTAATCTGATGAATCAGCTTTAACCCACTATGTTATGTTGTGTACAATTAAAATGTATTGTTTAGAATATAGTGAGATATGTCCATGCAATATGGAGGCCAGTTAGTTTTTCTTCATAATTGTGACCTTGATACAGACTAAGTGTGTGTTATTGAGATTTTGATCCCTCAACTTGGCATTAATCATCTTATCCATCCAATCTTCCTTCAAAAGTTCCTGTACAAGTCACCATTTCCCTATCTTCACAAACACAGCCAGCTGTGCAGTCAAGCCATTACTGATCTAGCTCTCGATTACGAGTGAGTACAAGTCAGCCCAGTAATAATTCTCATGAACATTTTAAAAAAAAACATGCAGTTTTTGCCATCCCTGCCTTTCTGACAGGTAGTCCAACTGAGAAATTAATTGGATTGCTTGTCATGAAATTGAACATTATATTATTTCTGCTATGGATTATAGATACATAATCTGAAGATTCACTTGAACCCATGATCTCAACTGTTTTACAGTGAAGAAATGTCAAAACTACAGTGAATGAATGTACCCTTGCACACTACTAGGTCTTAGAAGGTGGGAAATCAGTTTTTCACACTAAATTAGATGGCAGTAGGAAGGAGAGGAGGAAATCTACGCAGCCCACTTATTGTATCTAGGAAAAGAATTCCAGGTTTAAGCAACCTTCTATCTCTTTCACATAGATGGACTATGTGAAAGTCCATCTTCACAATTCAAATGCCTTGTTTCTTCTTCCTAGGATTAGGAGAACCTAATCCTAGGAAGAAGAAACAAGGTATTTGAATTGTGAGGGAGATGTAATTGTTATGTTTGAGCATAATAGAACTCTAAAACTAAAACTAAATACAGCAGGGTTGCAGAAGTCTACATGAAAAGAATTGAGTTGTGATCCGATTGTCTTAATACTCTGTGGCTAAATTAGTTCGAACACAATTTTGATAACCATAATGCCACAACATCCAATACTTGCGCTTGCAAGTTTAATGCTGAAATATAATGTCAAAGCTTGTGCAATTATCTTCTTGTTTTGGATGATAACTGGGGATATACTTTCCTCCTTGCAGGTCTTATTTCCTAAAAAATCTGTCTGTCTGAATCAGTAATTCTTTTGGCAGTTTTGTGCACTCGAAAGCAAAGACTGCAGCTACCAGATTAACAGATACTGTGTACTGCCCTCTTAATCATTATTGTCCACTTTCTCTTTCCTACTATTTTTTTGATTTTTATTTAAATCAATTCTAGTATTGCTCCCCAAACTCCACACCGAAACAACAATAAGTCTTTCTCAGAACATCTTTTTCTTTTCAATGTTTTGTGCTTCATAGGGCTGTAAGACATCTTCCAAAAAAGTATAATTTTTGAACACTGGCTATCAAGGATTTTTTTTTTTGCAAAGGCAATTTAAAATCTAGTGTGTAAAGATGTGGTCACATTGATTAAACAAGTAGATTTATCCTTGGCACATTGGATGCATTTTTCAATCAGGCTTAGTTGCCACTAGGTCACTAAATTCAGTAGTAACCTACAGGGTCCTGTCTGTTTGTATGAATAAATAGTCACCACAAGGCAGTATTGAAATAGGAAATTGAAGAGAAATAAAATTAAGCAACATTAGGATTGGGGGTTGTAAGCAGAAATTTTAATTTTAAGATTTACATTTTGTAAATCTTTAATTTTTTGTTACACATTTTCTGTTAAGCAAAGATGTTTCTAACATTTGAACACTTCATTACTGTAAGACTATGGTTTGTTTTAGTCATAGTCACTGAATTTATTCAAGGTACTTGAGGTCTAACATGAGCAACTTTGCAGTAACTACGTTACATTCACAGAATTTTGTGAGCCTTTAAAATGTGCAAAAAGTACTTCTGTAAATTTATCAGATTTGCCATGAATGACAAAAATAATTATGCCCTCTTATTGTCCTACCTTAGAGAGGAGGACGATATGGTAATTGGAGGACTTTGTTTATTCTAGTAATTTGTTAATGTTTGTTTTGTTAGTTTTCAAAAATAAACAGTTGACAACATTTCATTCTGTGTATACTTTGTGTTGTTTTGTTTCAGCATTTATGTATTAGTTCATATTGTAAATTGACTTCAACCTGTGCACTTCAGATTTTGTGATGATTGGTGTGCTGTACTGACATGACACATTCTGAACTGACCACCAGGAGGTGCAGAAAGACCAGATTGCATTTTGAACACTAAATTTCTATGCATGTTATTTCTTGCAGAACACAAAACTAAGTTGCACACAGTTTTTTTTATTGGCCTAGATTCAGAATTGTTGAATAATGTTTAAAAATGTTTACCCATACAAGGAAGGCATCAAGCTGACAGAACAGAAACTGATGTCCATTTCAAGCCCACTGACACCCACAGCTACCTGGAATACACCTTCTCCCACCCACCCTCCTGCAAAAATTCCATCCCCTATTCCCAATTCCTCGGCCTCTGCCGCATCTGCTCGCAGGATGAGGCATTCCACTCCCGCACATCCCAGATGTCCATGTTCTTCAAGGACCGCACCTTTTCCCCCCGCAGTGGTCGAGAACGCCCTTGACCGCGTCTCCTGCATTTCCCGCAACACATTCCTCACACCCTGCCCCCGCCACAACCGTCCCAAGAGGATTCCCCTTGTTCTCACACACCACCCCACCAACCTCCGGATACAACGCATCATCCTCCAATACTTCCACCATCTACAATCCGACCCCCACCCCCCAAGCCATTTTCCATCCCCACCCTTGTCTGCCTTCCGGAGAGACCACTCTCTCCGTGACTCCTTTGTCTGCTCCACACTCCCCTCCAACCCCACCACACCTGGCACCTTTCCCTGCAACCGCAGGAAGTGCTACACTTGCCCCACACCACCTCCCTCACCCCCATCCCAGGCCCCAAGATGACCTTCCATACTAAGCAGATGTTCACCTGCACATCTGCTAATGAGGTATGTTGTATCCATTGTACCCTGTGTGGCTTCCACTACATTGGGGAAACCAAGCGGAGGCTTGGGGACCGCTTTGCAGAACACCTCTGCTCGGTTCACAATAAACAACTGCACCTCCCAGTCGTGAACCATTTTAACTCCCCCTCCTATTCCTTAGACGACATGTCCATCATGGGCCTCCTGCAGTGCCACAATGATGCCACCCGAAGGTTGCAAGAACAGCAACTCATTCTGCTTGGGAACCCTGCAGCCCAATGGTATCAATGTGGACTTCACAAGCTTCAAAATCTCCCCTTCCCCCACTGCATCCCAAAACTAGCCCAGTTCATCCCCTCCCCCCACTGCATCCCAAAACCAGCCCAGCCTGTCTCTGCTTCCCTAACCTGTTCTTCCTCTCGCCCATCCCTTCCTCGCACCTCAAGTTGCACCTCCATTTCCTACCTACTACCTCATCCTGCCTCCTTGACCTGCCCCCTCCCTACCTCCTCACCTATACTCTCCTCTCTACCTATCTTCTTTTCTCTCCATCTTCAGTCCACCTCCCCCTCTCTCCCTATTTATTCCAGCTCCTTCTCCCCATCCCCCTTTCTGATGAAGGGTCTAGGTCCGAAACGTTGGCTTTGGTGCTCCTGAGATGCTGCTTGGCCTGCTGTGTTCATCCAGCTTCACACTTTGTTATCTTGGATTCTCCAGCATCTGCAGTTCCCATTATCACCAGAACAGTACCTGATATTCCTAGCTTCTAATGTTAGAACTAGAATGTGTGTCTAATCAACAGGTTTTTTTCCTTAAAAGTGGTCTTGCGTATGGACTTTTCTTTGGGTTTCTGCAGTTTCAACATTAGTCATTTTTAAGCTTTTTGTAGTAGTCTGCAATTTTTCCATTGATATTGAAAATGTAATTTGCTGTGAAGTAAAGGGTTTACTTTATTCTACATGCATTGCTGCACTTCCCTCTGCAGTTGTGTGACTCCCTAATGAATATCCCATTGCATTATTCGATACACTGTGGAGCTGGAGGAACACAGCAGGTCAGGCAGCATCAGAGGAGTAGGAGAGTCGATGTTTAAGGTCTAGGCCCGAAACTTTGGCTGGCCTACTCCACGCTGTATTGATTCCGATTCCAGCGTCTACAGTTCTTGCTATCCCTCATTGCATTAGCTTTGTTTTGTATGTTTCCTAGTAATTCACCACGGAATTTCAGTTTTAAAAGACCTAAAGTGAAGGAAGACGTGGTGAAAGATTTTAGCTTAAAGCACTCCATTCATTCCCTTTTCTTAAAATAAAATGCTATTTGGCCTAAATTCTTTTCAACGTGAGGGGGGGAAAATAAAGTACAGTTCAGCCATGATTGGATGGCAGATCAGACGTGCTGAGCCAAATGGCCTAATTCTGCTTCTACATCTTACAGCATTTGAAGCAGATGAATAAAGGCATGTTTGAGATGTTCGATATCAGAGTGCGGTTGAGTATGTCTCCATAGAAAGGTGTAACTTGGACTGAGTATGGTGATTATAATCTTAACTGATGACACAGCTCTTCAGGTTGCTTGAGTTGCCATACGCTTACCTGATTCTTATGGATTTCAGACTTGAGGAATATTTTCTGTTTCATTGCAAGTGTAAAACTAAACTTCACATTCAAACATGAGTTTGGGTACATGGACTACTCACTAAAACTACTCCCCGGAACCAAGCATTCAAATGGATTGAAGTAAGGCTGCATGAATTGTCATGCTCTATTCAATCTGGTGGAACCTTTCAAAAGGATTAATTTAGAATACCTGTTACAGGTCTTCTAAAAATATTGAGGAATCTGAAGAAGAGATCATATAATGGCAGTGTTCAACTTTCTATTCTGAGCAATGTTATACATTGAGATAGGTGTCCTTTGCATGATTCAAAGTAGAATCTCAAATTTTCATATGCACTATTTATTCATATTAGTGCTTGAATGATCATAATGATACCAATATTGGTATGACCAGCATAGCAATTAAAACAATACTTCAGCTTTTCAAATTTGAATTTGAAAATTGCAGCATACAAAATGTAGAAACAGGCCAGTCAGCCAAACAGGTCCACACCAACCCTTCGAAGAGCCGACCTGACCCGACCCTTCCCCACCTACACCCCTGAATACAATGGGTAATTTAATATAGTCAATCAACCAAGCTTGCACATCTTTGGACTGGAGGACAAAACTGGAGCACCTGGCAGGAACCTACACAGCCATGGGGATAATGTGCAAACTCCGTGGACAGTCGCCCAAGGGTGGGATCAAATCCAGGTGTCTGGTGCTCTGAAGCAGCAGTGCTAACCAATGAGCCACCGTGCTGAGAATGTAACAAAAGCAGCTCCTGTATTCCAGCTTAAAGAACTGTACACCATGGAAACAGACCCTTCAGTCCAACTCATCTGCACTGACCAGACATCCCAATTCAATCTAGTCCTATTTGTGAGCATTTGGCCCATATTCCTCTAAACCCTTCCTATTCATATAGCTATCCCGATGCCTTTTAAATGTATGCGCCTCATCTATGGTTGTACCAGCTGGAATAGCTCGAGCTCCAGGCTTCTGATCTTACCAGCATGTGGTATCACAGCATTGCATTCTTAACACTGAAAATTCCATGAATAGCTCATTTTTGGGCATAGTCATCCCACAATTTGATTGTATGTTAGCGGTAAGGGAATGGGTGACCTTGAAGCAGTCTAAGAGAACCAAGCAGATAGTGCATCTCTGATTAACTTACTGTTAACCAGAATTCAGTTCTGAATCAGATAAGGATGATGACCCACATGTTGGGAGGGGTGGGGATCCAGCCAGAGCCACATCCAGAACATCATAAGTAGTTCAACTGCATAGTGAGGAGAAGTAAGAAGAACACTGGGTAAGTGATAGTGGAACGGACCAACGTTTTTTGCAGCCTGTGTGAATCCAGGATATCCTATTGCTTGCATGGTCAAGGCTGTCATAAGCAGTTTTAACATACTCTGAGGATGTTCCGTATCTGTACTAATGATATAGGTAGGAAGAGGTTTGAGATCCAGAGGATAGATTTTGGAGAGCAAGAAAGGAGATCAATAAGCAGAATCTCAATAAAAAAAATCACTGGATTCCTCCCAGTACCATGTGCCAGTGTAGAAGTAGAGGAGCTTAATGTGTGGCTGGAAAGATTATTCAGGAGAGAGGGCTGTTGATTCATGGGAGAGGTAGTACCTTTCCAGTTTAGATAGGTTGCACTGCAGCAGAACAGGAACCAATGCTTTGCAGGTGGATTGCTATTGCTCTTGGGAAGATTTAGACTAATATGCTAAGGAAATGGGAGCCATTCTGGAGGAAAAATGAAATGCAGAAAGGATTTGAAGAACCAGGTAGCCACAGAGTAAGAAATAGCAAGTCGAAGGTTTTGGAGTAGATCTGTAGCTCGGGTTGTGGATGTTGATGTTGTTTGGCTCACCGAGCTGGTTTGTTGTTCCGCAAATGTTTTGTTACCATTCTTGGTAGCATCCTCAGTGCAGCCTTTGAAGTGTCGGTGTGTTTTTCCTGCCTGGTTTTCAAACTTTGGGGTCCGTTGCGATGGATTGCCTCACTTACGGGTTTCCTCCATAGTGGAATGTATATGGGGTCAAGTTCAATGTGTTTATTAATGGCCTGCTTCGTGGAGTGCCACGCTTCCAGGAATTCTCGTGCTTGTCCCTGTCTAGCCTGTCCCAGGATCTTGGTGTTGTCTCACTCGAAGTTGTGGTTTTCCTTGTCCATGTGGATTGAGATGAGTGAATATTGGTTGTGTCTTTTTGTAGCCAATTGGTGTTCATATTCATGGTGTTCGGGTTCACGTATACACCAACGCTTCATCAGAGGCTGCGCTGAGAATGTTACCAAGCACGGTAACAAAACATCTGTGAACAACAAACCAGCTTGGCGAGCCCGACACACTCATCACACTACACTACATCAGGAACATGTCAGAACTCACCACAAGACTCCTAGGACCGCTGGCCATCAGAGTGGCACACAAGCCCACATCAACCCTACAAGTGCTCACCCGAACAAAAGACCCACTCTTCACCTTGGACAGGACCAATGTTATCTACAAGATCCCCTGTAGAGACTGCGAGAAACACTACATTGGACAATCAGGAAGGAAACTAAGAACAAGAGTACATAAACACAACTGGCTTTAAAAAGGCACAACCAATACTCACTCATCTCAGTCCACATGGACAAGGAAAACCACAAATTCGACCCCATATACATTCCACTACGGAGGAAACCCGGAAGTGAGGCAAACCATCGCAATGGACCCCAGAGTTTAAAAGCCAGGTGGGAAAACACACCAACGCTTCATCAGAGGCTGCACTAAGGATGCTACCAAGCATAGTAACGAAGCATCTGCAGAACAACAAACCAGCTCAGCAAGCCAACCATCCTCAAGAAATAGAGTGTGGGGCTGGATGAACACAGCAGGCGAAGCAGCATCTTAGGAACACAAAAGCTAAGATGCTGCTTGGCCTGCTGTGTTCGTCCAGCCCCACACTTTGTTATCTTGGATTCTCCAGCATCTGCAGTTCCCATTATCTCTCCCATCCTCAAGAAATAGCAAGGTATTCAGTGGAGTCTGATGAGAACATAATTCAATAAGATCTAAGTTAGCTTTACAGTTAATGTATCATATATGTAATTGAGCAGCTTTTGCAGATAATCACTGCATCATATGACAATGTAATTAAAGGGATCTGCAGCTCAAAAAAGGCAGGAGTGGGTACTAAATATACTTGGATACAATATGTTCATGAAGGATAGGGAGGAAAGAGTACAGGATAATCTTATAGTACTGGCGAGATGTTCTGGAGGGCTAAGGACAATATCTACTTAGAGACAAGAGGTACTTCAATTATTCTTGTATTAACAGGAATGTTAATACAGGAATGATTAGAGATGGCTAAGAATTTTCAAAGTGTTAGAGAGAATTTTCTTGCTTAGTAATTGGGTAGGAATGGACACAGAATAAATCTGAGATTTTTGAGTCAAGATTAGATGGTATAAAGATCCCTCTGTACCTCAAAGCTGTTCAGGATTCTGAGATTTCCTGTATCCTTACCATTTGAAAGCCAAAGTGCAGCACCTCACACTTACCCGGATCCCTTTGCCATTGCTCTGCCCATGACTGCAACTGATCTATGTTCAGCTGTAACCTTTGACAATCTTCTACACTATCCATACAAATCTTCTCAAAACTCACTATCCATGACTCCACCGATCGTTGTATTGTATGCAAACTTACAAACCCACCCATCTACATTTTCATCTAAGTCATATATAGATGACAAACAACAGAGGTCCAAGTACAGATTCCTGTAGAACACCACTAGTCATGGACCTCCAGCCACAAAAAAAATCCTTCCACCACTATCCTCACCCATCCATGGGCAAGCCAATTCTGAATCCAAGTAACCAAGTCACCGTGGATCCCATGCATCTTGATCTTCTGGATGAGTTCCCATGGGGGACCTTGTCATAAGCCTTACCAAAATCCATGTAGACAACATCCACTGCTTTACCTTCAGTGATCATCTTTATCACCTCCTTCAAAAATTCAATGAAGTTAGTAAGACACGATGGGCCCTGCACAGAGCCATGCTTACTGTCCCTTATTAGGCCATGTTCTTCCAAATGAATGTAAATCCTTTCCCTAAATATTCTCTCCAATAGTTTCCCAAACACCAATGTGAGACTTGTCCAGCTATATTTTCCTGGATTATCCCTTCTTGAACAGAGGAACAACTTCAGCTATTCACCAGACCTCTGGGACCTCTCCAGTGGCTAGCGAGGATACAAAGATCTTGGTCAAGGCCCAGCAATCTCCTCTCTTGCCTCTGTCAATAATCGGGGGTAGATACCATCAGGCCCCGGGGATTTATCCACCTTCATGCTCTGCAAGGGACCCAACACCACTTCTTTCATGATCTCAAACTGCCCTAGCATATTAGCATGCTCTACACAAATCTCACTATCCTCCATATCCTTCTCCTGTGTGAATATTGATGCAAAGTGCTCATTTAGGATCTCATCCACATTCTCTGCCTCTAAGCACAAGTTCCCTCTTTTATCCTTGAGTGTGCCTACCTTCTCCCTATTTATTGTCTTGTTTTTAATATATGTATAGAATGTCTTGGGATTCTCTTTAACCGTACTTGCCAAGGTGATTTCATGGCCTTTTCTTGCTCTTCTATTCTATGCTTGAGTTCATTCCTGCTTTATTTATTTTCCTCATAACCCTGTCCAATTTTAGTTTCCTAAACCTTATACATACTTCTTTTTCACTTTTGTCTAAATTCACCACCTCCGTTATTATCCAAGGATCTTTACTGGAACATGCCGATCCTGAAATCCGATCAGTAGGTTTTTAAACAACTACCCCATGTCAAATGTAGATATTAAATTAGGGGATGGCAAATTACGGCAGTATGAAGCGGGAGCTCCTCCCAATTAATAACCCCAAGCTCCTGCCTTATGCTGACATAATTTGCCTTCCCCTAATTTAGTATCTACACACATACCTGACTTATCCTTATCCATAGCTACCTTAAAACTTAACAAGTTATAATCACTGCTTCCAAAATACTCTCCCATTGAAAGGCCATTCATCTGGCCAGGCTCATTGGCCTATGGCGCCTCCTGTAGTTGGACTATCCACATACTGTTTCAAGAAACCCTGTTGGATGCATTTACCAAATTATTCTTTGTTTAAGCCTGTTGCTCTAAGTGAATTCAAATCAATATTGGGTAAGTTAAAGTCACCCACTCTGACAACCCTGTTGTTATTGCATCTTTCCATTATCTGCCTATATATTTGTTCCTCAATGTCTTAGGGTGGCTGTTGGGTGGTTTATAGTATAATTCTGGCAGTGATTGCACTTATCTTATTTTGAGCTCTACACTTATTTCCTCAGTGGATGACCCCTCCAGTGTGTTCTGTCTGAGTGCAGATGTGACATTCTCCCAGATTAGTAATGCAGCTCCTCCACCTCTTTTACCTTCTTCTCTATCTCTTCTAAAACAACAAAGCCCTGGAAGTTTGAGCAGCCAGTCCTGTCCCTGTCTTAACCAAGCCTGTGTAATGTCATAGTCCCATGTCCTGATCCAGGCTCTAGGCTCATTTGCCTTACTTATAATATTTCTTGTATTGAAATAAACAGACTTCAGCCTACTAGTACCATCATGCCCGTTTACCTGTCTCTGCCTGTCCTTCCTTTCTGACTTACTGTTCCTAACATCTATTTTCCCCTCAATCCCTCCATTTGCTGACCTGCTACTCTGGCTCCCAGCCCCCTGCCTCTCTACTTTAAACTCTCCTGAGTTGCACAAGCAAACCTCCCCTCCAGTTTAGGTAAAACACATCCCTCTTATACAGGTCGCCCCTGTCCCAGAAGAGGCCCCAATGTTCCAAGCACCTGAAACCCTGCCTCCTGCACCAGTCCTTAGCTATGTATTCATCTATCCTATCTTTCTATTCCTTGCTTCACTAGCACATGGCAATGGTAGTAACCCAGAGATTACTACTTTGAGGTCCTGCTTTTCAGTTTCTTTCCTAAAACCATGTACTTAGTCCACAGGACCTCATCCTTCTTTCTGCCTATATCAATGGTACCAATATGCACAATGACCTCTGGCTGCTCACCCTCCCCAATAAGAATTTCATGCAACTGCTCAGCAATGTCCTTGACCCTGGCATCAGGAAGACAACACACAATCCTGGAGTCTCAAATGCAGCCACAGAAACCCTGTCTGTGCCCCTAACTAGCAAGTCTCCTAACACTACTGCTCATTTGGACTTTGCCCTAACCTGCTCTACAGCAGAGCCAGTTGTGGTGCCACTGGCCTGGCAGGTACTGCCTTACTCCCCTGAGAGGATACCACCCTCAACCATATACAAAATGGATCTTCATTATACATGATCCAAAAACAAACCCACTAGTTGTTGTAAATCGAGGTGGAAGGGAGAGTAGATGTTGGTGAGATTACTATCACTAGAGAGACAATACTGAGAATACTCATGAAATTGCAGACTGACAAGTTCCTGGTTCTTGATAGACATTATCCTTGGGCCTTGAAAAATAGTTGAGTAGCCGATGCAACAGTTTTAATTTTCAATAATGTATTACACACTGTAGAAGATCCATCAGACTGGAAATTTGCAAATATAATTCATCTTTTGAAGAGGGGAGTGAGCCAGAGCAGGAAACTGTAGATCACTTAGCTAATTGTCTGTTATGGGGAGCATGTCAGAATGTTGAAAGCTGGCCACTTAGAAAAATCAAGGCCTTATGGAAGAATCAACATGGTTTTGTGGAATGGAAATTATGCTTATCCAATTTCTTGGAATTCTCAGAATGCTGCAGCTGTGCCACATTTCCTGCCCTGCTACTTTAAGTAATTAACTAAGAAAATGATATTAATAATTCACTCAATTGATAATTTTCCTTTTTTGAATATGTTATTAATCCTATCACTTATTCCCATCTTGTTTTAAACTTGAGGAATAGAATAGACCTTAACCACTTATCAAAGCCAACAAAACTTCTTCCACTATGATAGAATTTTGCCCTGATTTGACTGACATGTGAGTTCAGAACCACAGCAATGCAATGAACACAACCATCATCTGAAATAGCCTAACAAGCCACTTGTGCATCAAATTACAATGAAATCTAAACAAAGAAATGAACCAGATCAGACCATCTGGCATTGACCAAGGCAGAGGAAATGACAAGGGCAAACAGAGTCCTGCTGACCCTGCAAGTTTTCCTTACCAACATCTGCAGGCTTGTAGTAGTTTTTGTACCAAAATTGAGAAAGTTGGGTGAGAGGGCTGTCCCACAGCTCAGCGACATAGTCATACTCACAGAATTTTACTTTATAGTGTCCCAGGACCCACCCTCACCACATTTGGTAATGTCTTGTTCCACCATCAGTTCAGAGCCTCCACTATTGATGGCACAGTGATATATGGTTAAGAAGGAACTGCCCTCAAACTCCTCAACGTTGATTTTGGACCCAATAAAGTCTGATGACATCAGGTCAAATATGGGCAAGGAAACCTTCTCTTGATTAACTCCTTCCCCTGCTGATGAATCAGAACTCAGTATGTTGAACACCACTTGGGGAAAGCATCGATGGAATCACAGAACGTACTGTTGTTGATGTCTCCAGTGTACGCCACCAAGAATAGCTCAGATATACCACACAGAAGGGCTTGACTGACCACTGAAGGATACAGCTGCTGGATTGGATTTGTGGCAGGTGGTGAGGGAGCCAACAAGAGAGAGAAATCTACTTGACTCATCCTCACTAATGTCCTTGGTGCAGATGCCTCAATTGATGGCTGTATCACTAGGAGTGATTATTGCACAGTCCTTGTGGAGATTTTACTTATACCCTACATTATGTTGTGTGGCTCTACCATCATGCTAAATGGTATAGACTTCAAACAGATCCAGCAACTCTATACTATGCAATAGTAAGGCATTGAGGGTGATCAGAAGCAGCAGAATTGCTTCCAACCACAATCTATCATGTCATGAACTATCCCATCACGCTGAAGCCAGGGGATCAACTCTGGCTCAATGAAAGTGCAGCAGACATGCCAGGAGTAGCACTGGGCAATCCTAAAAATGAAATGTTAACCTGGTGAAGATACAAGACCTCTGTACTTTCATAAAAACCTAAAGAACTGCAGATGCTGTATCTCAGGAGTGAAGACAGAAGTTGCTGGAAAAGGTCAGCAGGCCAGGAAGCATCTGTGAAGAAAATTTAAGAGTTACCATTTCAGGTTCGGAGACCCTTTGTCAGGATAGTGACCAGACCTGATACATTAACTCTGATTTTTTTTTCACAGAGGCGGCCAGACCTGCTGGACTTTCCCATCTTAATTGCATGTCAAGCAGTGAGGGTAGACCTAGTACCAGGTCTAAGTAAGCATACACAGACATATCAAATCCAAGCTCTGCAGTGCTGCCCTCATCCAATTGTGGATAGTGGTGGACAATTAAACAACTAACAGGAGGTGGGCAGTCCTCAAATATCCCCATCCTCTGTTGGGGGAGCCCAGCATATGAGAGCAAAAGATAAAGCTGATGCATTTGTATCCACCTTCGGCCAGAAGTGCTGAATGGATGATCCATCTCAGACTCCTGTTGAGGTCGCCGACATTATGGGTCTCAGGATTTAATTAATTAAATTCACTTTGCATGTTATAGCTGAAGGCACTGCACTGATAATATTCCGGCAATAGTACTGAAGATTTGTGCTTTAGAGCTAACCATCCCCCCTTCCAAGCTGGGTCAGCAGCTAAGACACTGGCATATCCCCAACAATGTCGAAAAGATGCCCCGTTATGTCCTATACACAAAAAGCAGGACAAATATAACCAAGCTAATAACCACACTATTAATCTACTCTTGATCATCAACAAAGTGTTAGAAGGAGTCATCAACAAATGATTTAAAGTGGCACTTGATCAAGCACCCCATTTAATAGGCATCACATCTATAATTCACTCACTCCGCCAGCAATACTCCTCATCCCAGGACTAAATAAAATCAATAAACATCGTTACCATTGTCAATAATGGATGATCAATTAACTTCTAGTTTGACCAGTATTTTGGAAAATTCCAAAAATGAAAGCCTTTATTTTTTTAAAATGAAAAACCCTGCTTGAATTCAGCTTAATTAGTTAAAAGGGTCAAAAACCCTGTTCTGCTTCTCAACTGATCCCTCTTGGCTTTACATCTGACAACAGGACAAGTGAAAATATGGGATATTTTTAAAAAAGGATTTCACTCTTCAATGCTTTGATTATTATTAAATTAAGAATTATATAAGAGATTTCACATTTCTTAACCTTTTAACTCATTCACCACTAAGTAATGTTAATAATAATAAGAAGGAAATAATAAGGAAAACTAAAATAATAAGGAAATCAAAGTTCAAATTTCTTTTACTGTTCCATGCAAGTAAGGTATCAATATAGGAAGTGGAAAGATTTCTGATAAAATTCAACAAAGTATGTCTCCTCATCTTGAGATTTATAAGTTGTCAATCATACAGCGGGTAATCAATAACAGGTCTTTACCGACTGTTAACACAGTAAGAAAAACGGTCACATCCTGAAACGTCAATTTTCCTGCTCCTCTGATGCTGCCTGTCCTGCTGTGTTCCTCCAGCTCCACACTGTGTTATCTCTGACTCAGCATCTCACAGAATTAGTAGGAACTGCAGCTG
This sequence comes from Stegostoma tigrinum, assembly GCF_030684315.1. Taxonomy (NCBI): domain Eukaryota; kingdom Metazoa; phylum Chordata; class Chondrichthyes; order Orectolobiformes; family Stegostomatidae; genus Stegostoma; species Stegostoma tigrinum. The sequence goes on along the minus strand of NC_081354.1, from coordinate 35,820,086 downwards.
CTAGAGAATCTGAGACAACAAGGTGTAGAGCTGGATGAACACATCAGGCCAAGCAGCATCAGCGAAGCAGAAAGGCTGACATTTCGGGCCTAGACCCTTCTTACTATCTCTTCACTGACTGTTAACTAGATTGAGGATAAGATTGTGAGATGTAGGTGAAATTGGAAGAATTCACCCACTGTTAGTGATTCAGTTTACCACCACTTGAGAGTATCTGCCAAAAAATAGACATTACCAGCTGCTTGATATCAGAGCTGTCTTATATCTGTGTTATACTTTGAAAAGCTGCTTGTAAAGCAGGTTGCCTGTAAATCTACGCAAGTGAAATCAAATCCTGCAGATGCCTCCAATCCAAATTTAAAACAAGAAATATTGGAGAAATTTAGCCGGTCAGGCATGATCTATGGACAGAGAGAGAGAGAAACATTTTAAAAACAATATGGTCTTTTGTATCCCTCTATGGAAGTTCTGAAGAAAAGTCATATTGGACTCGAAATGTTCGCTTTTTTTTTGTACAAAATGCTGCCAGATCTGTTGAGGCTTTAGCATTTTGAGTGTTTTAAGCCTTTTAATTTGAATATGACTTGGTGCCAGCTTGTGTCGTTATTTGGAAAGCTAGATACTTTTTCATGCAATACTGTCGCTTCAGAGACACTTCACAATAATGGCAGTATCAGAGTTCAATGGTCATAACACTTTTAATTCCCTGCCAAGGTATCCATCCCTGGAAGATGATGCAATTCATGTGCTAACTCTGTAAAGGGTACGATCATAGATGAGATCAGGGACAGCAGACCCAGGAGAAGACGTTAATGGATGATCTACAATTAGTGAGGGGAAGTTCAAACGAGCATGTACCCTTAGAAGCTTGACAAATTTTGCAGCATTTTGTCAGTGATAAATAAAACAAAGCAATCTGACTCCACTGTTGCAGGGGGAATATGAAGAGTGTAGAACCCATCCATTCCAATGTGATTAATGAGACACCAGCTGAATCCATGAAACACAAGTGTGCTTCCTTTGCTAACTGAGTTTATATTCCCATCATTGTCTTTGCTGTTGGCTGTTGCCAGTCAACCTGCTTGCCCAGAATGATTGTAAGTCCGAAGCCATGCTCTCAAGGCCCAGTTCTGCTCAATGCTATTCTGCGAAGACCATCTGCAATCTCTCCCACTGAAGGTCAACAGATTTTCATCAACCATTTTCATCAGCCCATCTAGGAGCACTAGAACAGGCCAAGAAAATGCCAGAATAGAGTCACTAAGCAAATGCACAAAAATGAGTAGTTAAATTTCCCTTGCATAATTGAACGTGTTGATGGTTAAAATTAATATGAAAATATTTTCCTTGTTGATTTTAATTGCAGGATTTTGGTCATAGGGTTGCTTTGATGGCAAGTCACAGGTGGAAATGAAGTTGGAAACTGTGATGGAATGGTGTTGATGAGATGGTATGAGGGAACCAGAGCCTCAGTCATTGCTTACTGACAGCTCAGCCCTGAATGCCTCTCTCTGTCTCCTCCTCCTCCCTCCCGTCCTCCACTTCCACCTGAGATGGCCTTTGTGTGCCTGATAACAAAAGCTGGGTTGGAAGTTGTTGGTGCACCAATAAAACGGCTTTCTATTGCAATGAGGCGTGTCTCGGTTCCTCCATTTCTTGGTATGTAAACCTATCAGCTTTAGTGACACACAACAAAGCATTGCAAACCACTTTTAGTTTTATTTGTAGCTTGAACGGGAACACTGTAAATTTTAAATACATAGCAGAAATCTCAATAACTTATAGTAAAAGTACATGTCATATATAAATAAGACAAGTTAAATACAGTGTATTCTTAACATATCATGACGTTTTGAATAAGTTATAAATATCGACATCACAGTTTTCCATATAAAAATAGCTTTGTTTACAAAACACTACTACTTAATTATGATAAAGCCAAATTCAGGTACATTACAAAAACATCTAGTGCAACAGGTTTACATTCAGCACTAGTGAACAGTTAGTAATCTTATAATTTTCAGAGCAGCCTTTGAATAATTATAAAAATGCAATAAATTATATAGTGAAGTATAATTTTCTGTTCTTAATTTTCAAGTTATTTGGTGTCAGCTTAATTGATAGCATTTGGAGCTTAAGAGTGTCTTATTTTGTTGCATGAACAACAGGCAGATTTGCATTGTATTCTTTGCTTTTTCTCTGTAAGAATGTAATCAGGTCAGACATGAAGTCAGTGGTGCTCTTCTTTTCATATTCACATATTGGACATTCTCCCTGGAAATAAGATCATAATTCTTACTTTTTTTTAAACCACCAGTATTGTTATCATGGCTAATATGTCCTTGAATTCAGCGGACTGCTACGTACTGTTAATTTTTGTACTGCGTCTCCTATAAATATTGATTTGGTTTTTGAATTAGGCAATTGATTTTTTAAAAAATGTTTTTGTTGAAAGAGTATTAAATTTGACAACCAATGCTACTTACATTTTCCCACATTTTCATATTCCTTTTTATCACACGTAGGGACATTTTACAATCTTGTGGACCAATTAAGTGACAGTTCTGTCTCAATTCTTTCAATCCTTTTGCAAAGTAGTGGATAGAGCAATCGTGCTGCACCATTAAAAAATAAACACAGTTAGAATAGAACAATATATTTTCTATGATGCATCACTCATTGAGGTATGACATCCTAATGTGCAAGGACAGGAAGATAGAAACATTATCAATTTCAGAAAATGTCATTAGTATAGAAGTATAACTTGAAACATTGTGGCTAGTTTTTGAATAATGGAAGTAAGCAAATAACTGAGTACCAAGTCATGCTCAATTTTCAGATTCAACTAGCTTGCAACACGAAGGCAACAAGCTTACTGCTGTGGATCTCAACGAAAATCAAAATAGACACTATTTATTTAACCAGAAATACTCTAATGCTCAAACAAATTCTGAATGGACTTTCGAGTGCTTACTGATTGCTATTGTAATCTATATTACACTTAAGTATTGTACTTCAATATTTTTCTATCTCTACTACAGATATGATTCAAAGTGATAAAGTAACAATGAAATAGAACATAGAACATAGAACAGTACAGCACAAAATAGGCCCTTCAGCCCACGATGCTGTGCCGACCATTGATCCTCATGTATGCACCCTCAAATTTCTGTGACCATATGCATGTCCAGCAGTCTCTTAAATGTCCACAATGACCTTGCTTCCACAACTGCTGCTGGCAACGCATTCCATGCTCTCACAACTCTCTGTGTAAAGAACCCAGCTCTGACGTCCCCTCAATGTTCACAAACCTTTCAAAATGATTTTCAACCTCAAAAAGCTGTTCATTGAATTTAATATCCCTGAGCTGATAGAATAAATATCTGCTCTTAACAACAATTCATTTATATTACCATTAAACTTTGTTACATTTGTCACAGGGTGTATATTTTCTTTTCAATGTTGCTACATTCTTTATTCTTTTACTTAATATAGAGCTCATCATCCCTTTCCTAATTAACTTGGCATTCTTCGAATAATTACTCCAAGAGGCAGTCACTATTAGTATCAAATTAACAATCTTTAAGATAGGTCACTAATTCACAATTTGTTTCATTGTACAACTTTTACTTTTTTCTCTATATTTTCAAGTAGATAAAATTGATTTACTTCTGTTTAATCATGCTTACCTTTATGTTTACAGGTGTGAGTAAAGAGTGCCCTGTGTCCTGAAATTATACAACACAAAACAATTAATCTTTAATACGTGCAAATAAATAAATAACTTATGTAACACTAAAGGAACCAACACATAATTTAAGGCTAAAACATACCCGTTGCTCCCAAAATTCCTTGAGATGATTAGCACGTTTGATCATTTCTGACAGGGCAGCATTTCTGTCATTAGAGGCACCTGCTAAAATGGTGTAAGTTAGCACAATGAACATTGAACACAGTAAACTCTTCATTGTCACAGCAGGCATTTGTTCTGAAGACAGGAGGCTGACAAAAAATTCAGAATGTGAATGTAAACCATAGTAGAAGATATCTAAATTTATACCCTACTTGGGGGAAATCGTGGGAGTGTTCAATAGTCATTAGTTTACTTTTCTGTACCATTTATAATTGATGAATAATATTAAATTTTCCTCTCTGATGACTCTCTGGAATTTCTTCAAGCCTGATAGTAGTAGAGGATGCTGGTAAAATCCCTTTTTTGGCTAACCTCTGACTAAAACCACTAAAACCCATAAAATTGTACACTTTCATGTATGTGCATGAGTACGATTTTCCTGCTTTTAAAAAACTGACACTTTTATCCATGAACCATATTTTCTGAAAAAAGAAACACCTGTACATTTTGTGTTTTACCACTGCAAGAAAGATTCTTAAAATGCACAGGCAGCAGGAGTTCACTGTGAGACAGACTTAAAAGCAAAATAAGTGCTTTGTACTTGTTGGTCCTTTCAAACAACAGGAAGAGTGTTGGCTTCCTGTTACTAGGTGGTCTGCAGTAGTGAACAAAACACAACATTTCTTCAGATTAACCAGTAAAGCTATTGGCTGAATTTGCAACCAAAAATATTGTCAGAATTGAATTTTTTTTTGCTGAGTTGTAAAAGATTTAAAGTCAAATTACTCACAAATCTTGTAGTATAGCACTGACTTGCTGATGCAGTAAGAAGCTGCAGACTCAAAGACCAATGCATTAGCTTTGACCTGCCAGGCAAAAACTGTTCTCTAGGCCTTCCTTTTCACCGCAGAATGTAAACATTATGAATTCCAAGAATATGATTATTCTGGGACACCTAAAGAAAGCATGCATATACCTGGAAAATTAAAAATTGTAAACATAAAACAGTTTTAATCAGTCTTACTCTATTTATTATTTTGATAGCAAATTTCCTGCGACATTATTTGTGGTTGCAAGGCTGCATAATTTTCTAATTGGGTGTTAGCAATAAAATGTAATGCGAAGGTGATACCAGAAATGATATAACAAGATAATTTCAGATTGTACTCATATGATGGAATATACAGATTCAACTTTGCTAACAGACTTGTAGATGATCATAAATGTAATGTTACTTAAGCACTCAAGGACATTGTGGGGTCCTCCTTTGGCCTGTGAACATGCTGGGTCTCAATGAGACTGCCATGACTTTGATTTTAACCAATGATATAATTAGTTTTCCGCCAGATCACAGCAGCACAAAGACCCTCTCCCACAGTCTATCTGCTGTAAGTGGACAACAGATCAGGTGATGCAATGTTAGGTGATGTATGAATGATGATGTCTTGACTTTTGTTTTTAGGGAACTGAGGTTGCAATCAAAAATTATAACTAACTTTTTGATAATCATCTGATATACTCAGTAATTTGTTTCTATTGTATTACGGATAGATAGTGAATGATAGATTATGTTGAATGATAAGCCCTATTAAGTTGAATCACGTTAGTTTGCGGTTGACATTATAAAGATAAAGGATGGCACATGAAAATAGTATTATCTGAGTAGTGATTTAAAACAGCAAATAGAAACAAAAAGCAGAAAATGCTGGAAATGCTCACTAGGCCAGGTATCATCAATGATGAGAGAAAGATATTTGTCTGAATCGTAAACTGTAAGAAAGAGTCTAGAAATTCAAAAAGGCATAGACAGGTTGGTGGAATGGGTGGATAGATAGGTGGTAGATGAGCTCATTGTGCAGCAGTGAAAGGTGATACATTTTGGAATGAAGAACATTAGCTCGCTTTCTTAATGCTCACTCACTTTGTGCTTTCTTAGAATCTGTCAGCCTCTGTGCTTTACAATGCTTTCTTAGCACATACTCACTGACTTCAACACTGATTTACATGCTGCTGGCCTCTGTGTGGCTCACATTGCTTTCTTGGTGTATCAGATCTTTAACACCCAGTTTTACAGGCTGTCAACCTCCTTGGCTTGTACTACTTTTTACAGCAGTGGGAGAGGCACACAGCCTGTCACATTGGGAAGAAATTAACAGTCAAGATAGTGGACACGTCCCTTTGTGGTACCAGGCTACATCAACATCACACCTGTAACATGTGCCAGCAGCTTACTCAGCAATCATACTGCTTGTGTTTTGATCAAGTGGCCATGTGTGAAAGTCAAAGGGGACCAGCACTTAATCAGCTCAAGGGAAACTACAGCCAGTCAAGAGATACTGTCAAAAAATTGTGTCAAAGATAAAAAGAAATTGGTGAGAGGCTTGTGGAATCTTGGTTTGTGGCACAGTGCTGTGGGTCATCAGATCAATGAGCAAAGAGCATATTCTGAGTGAATTCAGTGAAATCCTTCCAGCAATATAATTCTTTCCCAGGCGAGTTACGGGGATAGAATAGGGGAATGGGTCTGGGTGGGAGACTGTTTGGAGCGTTGGTGTCGGCTCAATGGTCAAATAATCTGCTTCTACAATGTAGAGATTCAATGATTCTTTAATTCTTGTCTGCAGTCAGAGTGTGCTTGACCTTTATTAACTGGTATTAAACATGTAGTTTCAGACATGTCTATTTTTTGGCAATTCCTACCATGCCACGAGCCAAGTATGCAGTCAGTGCTGCAAACTGGCTGTACATCTGACTCATGGCGATGGTCAGGCACTAATATGAGTCAATTTCAGCTGATATACGCAGTTTCCGAACTCTTATTCTTCACGTGGTTCAGCATTTGATGTTATCTAGAGGGTTCCAGATTTTTAAAGTATCTTACTCATTTTGGATCTAAGGCCCAAAGTTAAGTCAGCCCACTTCTCTGAATTGAGTTGCAGTTGCAATTTTCTTCATTTAGACTGATGTGAAAATAAATACTGTTGCATGCATTGTTTGTTAATTTAATGGCCAAAGTTGGTGATAATAGTTATTGCACATTGATCTTTGATCATTGCTTTTGGAGAATTCTTAGACAGTATTTTGCAGCTTTGTAGCACAAGAACCTGAGTCAGGCTTCCTTTGTTTGCACATGTAGTATCAGCAAAATGGAAAAGGGTAGCCGTGGAAATGAGGTCAGTAAATTGGCTGCATTGAAATGAAACTCTGGGGAACAGCATCACCACAAGGGCTTTTTGAGTTGGCTGATTGGTGTGAAGTGGTCACACGGAAAAAAAAAGTGTTGTCATGAACGTGAAGCTAAGAGTGCTCTACATGTGTCTGGTAGATGGGAGGTGGTTAGTAGTGATGAAGGGGTCTTCCTAAATTTATGCAAAGTTTTTGGGTCATTAGAGTCAGGTGTTTTTTGTGATGCTGTGTGGGCATATTAAAATGTTGTGGGAAAGTTACAAGAAATGAGGCTTGTCATTGTGTCACAGCAGATTCATATCTTCCAAACAACATAATGGAATAGGTGAGCTTATTGGCAATAATTTCTCCAGCTACAGCTAATTGCTCACTGGCTACTTGAGTATTTGCATTTTGTTTCTGTAGGCTTTCAGACTTGTAGAAAAAAATGTAACCAGAAAAACTATCAATTTTAAATATTTTAGTTTTTTTAAAATGTATGTTTATGAGGACTTCCACCTCAATATTTAAGGGACCACTGCAGCCCAGGCTGAAAGGAAACTAACACAGGTGAAGGAACAGGATGTCACATCTAGTGGTTAGGATGCAAAATAAGTAGCACTGACTCAAGCCTACTGCAGATTTCTTTGTGTGCAATACACCACTGGTTGGTGCTTGCAAGACATGAAGGAATTAGAAGAGAGCATGCAAGAATATAGCTGCATGAGCCTGAAGACCTGAATAGACACAGCCATGACAAGTCACCTGAACAGGCTGATTCAGTGCCATGATGCTAGATTTGGGCATTTTGTACAAGCAGCTTCTTATAAAGAATCATTCCTGAAGCAAGATGGGCCTGAGATGGGTTCAGTGGTGGGGAAGCTTCTGGAGGCAGTAATAGATTGAGTAGTTGCATGGAAAAAAAGTAGATCAATTAGTAAGAGTGAGCCTAGATTTCTAAAGGGGAGGTCATGTTTAACTAACTTGCTGGAGTTTTTTGAAGCGGTAATGGAGAGGCTTGATGAGGGTAACACTGCTAATATGGTGTTCATGGACATTCAAAAGGCATTTGATACAGTGTCACACAACAGATGTGATGAAAGTTAGAGGTCATGGAACAAAAGAATCAGCAGCAACATGAATACTAAACTGGATGAGTGACAGGAAACAGAAAGTAGTAGTCAATGAATAATTTGGGTGTTGGAGAAAAGTTTGTCATGGAGTTCTCCAAGGGTTAGTATTGGGACTTTTGCTTTTCCTAATGTATATTAATGATATAGATCTTGTGCACAGGGGTCAATTTCAAAACTTACAGAAAACATGGAACTTGAAAGAATTGTGAACTGTGAAGAGGACACATAGAACTACAGAAGGACATAGACAAGTTGGTGGAATGGCCAGATAGGCGACAGATGAACTTCAGCACAGAGAAAATTTGTTGGATTTTGGCAGGAAAAACATTAAAAAACAAAATAAAATAGGTGGCATAATTATAAGGGAAGCAGAGAGATGTGGGTGTATGTGTATACAAATTGTTGAAAGGGGCAGGACAGATAGAATAGTAAGTAAAGCAGAGAAAGTAGGAGCAGCCGATACTGGAGAATCTGAGATAACAAGGTGTAGAGCTGGATGAGCACAGAATGGGCTCCATTTCTGAAGAAGGATCCAGATCCAAAACATCAGCTTTCCTACTCCTCCGATGGTGCTTGGCCTGCTGTGTTCATCCAGCTCTACACCTTGTTATCTCAGTAAGTAAAGCATATACTATGCTTACCTTTATTAATAGGGCATAAAGTACAAGAGCAAGGAGGTGACATTGAACTTGTTACATGTCATCTGGAGTGTTGTGTACAGTCCAGGTTATCATATTATAGGAAGTTGTGAATGCATGGGAGAAAGCGCAAGAGCTGTTTACCAGAATAGTTCCACGAATGAGGAATTTCAATTATAAAGATAGACTGCACCTCCCAGTCATGAACCATTTTAACTCCCCTCCCATTCCTTAGATGACATGTCCATCCTGGGCCTCCTGCAGTGCCATAATGATGCCACCCGCAGGTTGCAGGAACAGCAACTCATAATCCGCTTGGGAACCCAGCAGCCCAATGGGATCAATGTGGATTTCACCAGTTTCAAAATCTCCCCTCCCCCCATTGCATCCCAAAACCAGCCCAGCTCGTTCCCACCTCCCTAATCTGTTTTTCCTCTCATCTATCCCCTCCACCCACCTCAAGCCACACCTCCATTTCCTACCTACTAACCTCATCCTGCCTCCTTGACATGTCCGTCCTCCCCGGACTGTCCTATCCCCTCCCTACCTCCCCACCTATACTCTCCTCTCCACCTATCTTCTCCTCTATCCATCTTCAGTCCGCCTTCCCCTCTCTCCCTATTCATTTCAGAATCCTCTCCCCATCCTCCTTTTCTGATGAAGGGTCTAGGTCCAAAACGTCAGTTTTTGTGCTCCTAAGATGCTGCTTGGCCTGCTGTGTTCATCCATCTCCACACTTTGTTATCCAAGTTTGTGTTGATTTGTTACAAACTGTTTACTGTCAGTCCTACCACTTGGAAGATGGAGAGGTAAAGCAAAGGGAAGAGACTACGTGTGCAACTGAAAAGAACAAATTTGACAATGTTGTCTATGACATATTGCCTATAAGAAACTTGCATAAAACAACATAGACCCACCCATAGGTGGACCACATTAATGCATTTAAGATTTCCACCAAAAATCTTCTTGGCCTTATCAATCACTAAGAGCCAATAGTAAAGCCTTCACTTTATGCAGAAACAGTCATAATGTAAAAAGAAACACAAAGGTAATCAGAGATAATGGGAACTGCAGATGCTGGAGATTCCAAGATAATAAAATGTGAGGCTGGATGAACACAGCAGGCCAAGCAGCATCTCAGGAGCACAAAAGCTGACGTTTCGGGCCTAGACCCTTCATCAGAGAGGGGGATGGGGGGAGGGAACTGGAATAAATAGGGAGAGAGGGGGAGGCGGACCGAAGATGGAGAGTAAAGAAGATAGGTGGAGAGGGTGTAGGTGGGGAGGTAGGGAGGGGATAGGTCAGTCCAGGGAAGACGGACAGGTCAAGGAGGTGGGATGAGGTTAGTAGGTAGCTGGGGGTGCGGCTTGGGGTGGGAGGAAGGGATGGGTGAGAGGAAGAACCGGTTAGGGAGGCAGAGACAGGTTGGACTGGTTTTGGGATGCAGTGGGTGGGGGGGAAGAGCTGGGCTGGTTGTGTGGTGCAGTGGGGGGAGGGGATGAACTGGGCTGGTTTAGGGATGCAGTGGGGGAAGGGGAGATTTTGAAACTGGTGAAGTCCACATTGATACCATATGGCTGCAGGGTTCCCAGGCGGAATATGAGTTGCTGTTCATCCACTTCACCAACACCTTCCACCCCAACCTTCAGTTCACCTGGGCCATCTCCAGCACATCCCTCACCTTCCTGGACCTCTCAGTCTCCATCTCAGGCAACCAGCTTGTAACTGATGTCCATTTCAAGCCCACCGACTCCCACAGCTACCTAGAATACACCTCCTCCCACCCACCCTCCTGCAAAAATTCCATCCCCTATTCCCAATTCCTCCGCCTCCGCCGCATCTGCTCCCACGACAAGACATTCCACTCCCGCACATCCCAGATGTCCAAGTTCTTTAAGGACCGCAACTTTCCCCCCACGGTGATTGAGAACGCCCTTGACCGCATCTCCCGCATTTCCCGCGACACATCCCTCACACCCCGCCCCCGCCACAACCGCCCCAAGAGGATCCCCCTCGTTCTCACACACCACCCTACCAACCTCCGGATACAACGCATTATCCTCCGACACTTCCGCCATTTACAATCCGACCCCACCACCCAAGACATTTTTCCATCCCCTCCCCTGTCTGCTTTCCGGAGAGACCACTCTCTCCGTGACTCCCTTGTTCGCTCCACACTGCCCTCCAACCCCACCACACCCGGCACCTTCCCCTGCAACCGCAGGAAATGCTACACTTGTCCCCACACCTCCTCCCTCACCCCCATCCCAGGCCCCAAGATAACATTCCACATTAAGCAGAGGTTCACCTGCACATCTGCCAATGTGGTATACTGCATCCACTGTACCCGGTGCAGCTTCCTCTACATTGGGGAAACCAAGCGGAGGCTTGGGGACCGCTTTGCAGAACACCTCCGCTCAGTTCGCAACAAACAACTGCACCTCCCAGTCGCAAACCATTTCCACTCCCCCTCCCATTCTCTTGATGACATGTCCATCATGGGCCTCCTGCACTGCCACAATGATGCCACCCGAAGGTTGCAGGAACAGCAACTCATATTCCGCCTGGGAACCCTGCAGCCATATGGTATCAATGTGGACTTCACCAGTTTCAAAATCTCCCCTTCCCCCACTGCATCCCTAAACCAGCCCAGTTCATCCCCTCCCCCCACTGCACCACACAACCAGCCCAGCTCTTCCCCCCCACCCACTGCATCCCAAAACCAGTCCAACCTGTCTCTGCCTCCCTAAACGGTTCTTCCTCTCACCCATCCCTTCCTCCCACCCCAAGCCGCACCCCCAGCTACCTACTAACCTCATCCCACCTCCTTGACCTGTCCGTCTTCCCTGGACTGACCTATCCCCTCCCTACCTCCCCACCTACACCCTCTCCACCTATCTTCTTTACTCTCCATCTTCGGTCCGCCTCCCCCTCTCTCCCTATTTATTCCAGATCCCTCCCCCCATCCCCCTCTCTGATGAAGGGTCTAGGCCCGAAACGTCAGCTTTTGTGCTCCTGAGATGCTGCTTGGCCTGCTGTGTTCATCCAGCCTCACATTTTATTATCACAAAGGTAATCACACTTGCACATTCCCTTTATGTTGTTGCAAGTGTACTTAGCCATGGGAGTGGAGCAGATATTCGTAAAAGAGCTGTTTATTGAGCTTAGTACATAAAATAAAGAGCAGGAAATGAACAATGAACAATCCAGAGCAAGAATAATTAATTGGGGGTAGAGCTGACTTTGAAGAGTCAAGCTTAGGCTGTACTCAGTATATTGGAGCTAAAGGTGGACGGGAGAAATTGTGGCTGATCAGTGAGCTGCCTTCAAAGAATAACTAAGCACAAACAAGGTATGGTCCCTCAACGAGTAAGTGGAAAACCAATCCAGAGATCCCTGGATGGAAAAAGAGACAGAAATTAAAATAAAGAAGTTTGATTACTTTAGGTCAAATATACCAAACTGAATGCAGAAATATAATTAGATCAGTGAAAAAGCAAATAATAGAAGGGGGATTATGAAAAAAGACTAACAGCAAACACGCGAGGAAATACCAGTATTCTGAAGGGATATCAATCATCAAACAAGAGTGGTGAGAGGAGGTGTAGGGTTGATTAGAGACCAAAAAGAGGATTTACATTTGGAAATGGGAATATAGCTGTGATATACTATAATAAAATGTGGGGCTGGATGAACACAGCAGGCCAAGCAGCATCTCAGGAGCACAAAAGCTGACGTTTCGGGCCTAGACCCTTCATCAGAGAGGGGGATGGGGGGAGGGAACTGGAATAAATAGGGAGAGAGGGGGAGGCGGACCGAAGATGGAGAGTAAAGAAGATAGGTGGAGAAGGTGTGGGTGGGGAGGTAGGGAGGGGATAGGTCAGTCCAGGGAAGACGGACAGGTCAAGGAGGTGGGATGAGGTTAGTAGGTAGCTGGGGGTGCGGCTTGGGGTGGGAGGAAGGGATGGGTGAGAGGAAGAACCGGTTAGGGAGGCAGAGACAGGTTGGACTGGTTTTGGGATGCGGTGGGTGGGGGGGAAGAGCTGGGCTGGTTGTGTGGTGCAGTGGGGGGAGGGGATGAACTGGGCTGGTTTAGGGATGCAGTGGGGGAAGGGGAGATTTTGAAACTGGTGAAGTCCACATTGATACCATATGGCTGCAGGGTTCCCAGGCGGAATATGAGTTGCTGTTCCTGCAACCTTCGGGTGGCATCATTGTGGCAGTGCAGGAGGCCCATGATGGACATGTCATCAAGAGAATGGGAGGGGGAGTGGAAATGGTTTGCGACTGGGAGGTGCAGTTGTTTGTTGCGAACTGAGCGGAGGTGTTCTGCAAAGCGGTCCCCAAGCCTCCGCTTGGTTTCCCCAATGTAGAGAAAGCCGCACCGGGTACAGTGGATGCAGTATACCAAATTGGCAGATGTGCAGGTGAACCTCTGCTTAACGTGGAATGTCATCTTGGGGCCTGGGATGGGGGTGAGGGAGGAGGTGTGGGGACAAGTGTAGCATTTCCTGCGGTTGCAGGGGAAGGTGCCGGGTGTGGTGGGGCTGGAGGGCAGTGTGGAGCGAACAAGGGAGTCACGGAGAGAGTGGTCTCTCCGGAAAGCAGACAGGGGTGGGGATGGAAAAATGTCTTGGGTGGTGGGGTCGGATTGTAAATGGCGGAAGTGTCGGAGGATAATGCGTTGTATCCGGAGGTTGGTAGGGTGGTGTGTGAGAACGAGGGGGATTCTCTTGGGGCGGTTGTGGCGGGGGCGGGGTGTGAGGGATGTGTCGCGGGAAATGCGGGAGACGCGGTCAAGGGCGTTCTCAATCACCGTGGGGGGGAAGTTGCGGTCCTTAAAGAACTTGGACATCTGGGATGTGCGGGAGTGGAATGTCTTGTCGTGGGAGCAGATGCGGCGGAGGCGGAGGAATTGGGAATAGGGGATGGAATTTTTGCAGGAGGGTGGGTGGGAGGAGGTGTATTCTAGGTAGCTGTGGGAGTCGGTGGGCTTGAAATGGACATCAGTTATAAGCTGGTTGCCTGAGATGGAGACTGAGAGGTCCAGGAAGGTGAGGGATGTGCTGGAGATGGCCCAGGTGAACTGAAGGTTGGGGTGGAAGGTGTTGGTGAAGTGGATGAACTGTTCGAGCTCCTCTGGGGAGCAAGAGGCGGCGCCGATACAGCTCTTCCCCCCCACCCACTGCATCCCAAAACCAGTCCAACCTGTCTCTGCCTCCCTAACCGGTTCTTCCTCTCACCCATCCCTTCCTCCCACCCCAAGCCGCACCCCCAGCTACCTACTAACCTCATCCCACCTCCTTGACCTGTCCGTCTTCCCTGGACTGACCTATCCCCTCCCTACCTCCCCACCCACACCTTCTCCACCTATCTTCTTTACTCTCCATCTTCGGTCCGTCTCCCCCTCTCTCCCTATTTATTCCAGTTCCCTCCCCCCATCCCCCTCTCTGATGAAGGGTCTAGGCCCGAAACGTCAGCTTTTGTGCTCCTGAGATGCTGCTTGGCCTGCTGTGTTCATCCAGCCCCACATTTTATTATCTTGGAATCTCCAGCATCTGCAGTTCCCATTATCTGTGATATACTATGACTATTTTGCGTCTGTCGTTACCAAGGAACGAGGTGCTGTCTAGGTTGTAAAGATAGAGGTAGAAATTCAGTCACTGGAAAAGTTCAAAATGGATAAAGGCGAGATATAGCTTAGGTTGTTGGTACTTAATGTTAACAAGGCACTAGAACAGAGATGCATTGAAGATATTTAAGGAAATGGGAAAGGGAATCACAAAGGCTTGACCATAAATTTTTTGTCTTCCTTAAAGGAGACAAAGGACTGGAGAATTGCAAACTTTACACTCAAGTTCAAAAAATAGTTTAAGGGTAAATCTAGCAATTATAGACCAGTCCATTTAACTTTACTAGGAGGGAAATTTCTAGAAAAAGCAATTTGCATTTTGCAATTTGCAAAAGTAATTCATGGACAAATGAGCATTAATTATGGAGAGATGCTTTCGATTTCTTAGGGAGAAATCATGTTTATCTAACCTGCTGGAGTTTTTTTTGGGAGAGGTAAGAGACAGGTTAATAAAGATTAATGTAGTGCTTATGGGCCAGCAAAAGGTTTTGGCACAATGCCTCACAGCAGATTTATGAACAAAGTTAGATTCAAGGAATAAAAGGAACAGTAACAATGTGTACTAAACCTTGACCAAATTGTAGGAAACAGAGATAAATAATGGATATTTTTCAAGCAGGAGAAAGATTGTAGTGGAGTTTCACAGGAGTCAGCATTGGGATCTTGCTTTTCCTGAAATATATTCACAGTCTAGAACTTGGTGTAAGGGGGCAATTTCAATATTTACAGTTGATACAAATCTAAAAACTTTGGGCTGCATCTTTCATTTCTTATTTTGGCTAAGTCCAAATTTCTTTTAGTGTTTTGGATTGATTCTCATTGTGAATTGCAACTAGATTTCCTGCTTTATGTTGCCAAGCATTCCCCATAACTACTTACCACACCATTTGGTATCCCTCATGTCTGATTCAACCACCCATCTTACCAAGTGCCATTCCTGGATTAACTCACTATTTGCTGGATATCGCTAAAAGACTGTCATCTTTTGTACACCCGCCACCTATAAAAGGCCGCTATGAATTTGGGTCGTGTCTCTAGATCATTAGTCACTACTAGGTCTGGTCATTGTAACATTGTTCTAATATTTGAACATCCAGAATACGTCACATATCTAACAAACCCTAAATTCTGGTAGAAGCAATTGTTAGAAGACTGACTTTTCTCCAAAATGCTTGATGTCTACAACTGATAATAATGGGGATAGAAACTGCTGCCCAAGAAGTGCACTTGGACAAGTATTGGCAATCTGGCATTGCTTTCATCAGCAAGGTAATGACACAATAGTCACAAAGCCACACTGGTCATGGCACAAACTCGACATATGGCTGATACTCCCATTCTCTCATCCTTGTTGCTATTTGAACACCATGCGCCACAGTCCTGATGAAATGTGTAGACCAGAAATGTTGACTCTCCTGCTCCTCTGATGCTGCCTCCAGCTCCACACTGTACTGACTCACTGATGCCACACAGTTTACCTGTCCTTAGTTGCATCCTGTATAAAGTACATTCTAAATCAATGTTACTCTGTCCCTGGTGTCCTCTATAGACTCACATTTTGTCATGGTCCTGTAGGGCAACATCAAAAACAGGCAAGAAATTGGACAAGGGATGCCAGTCTTTTAGCAGATATTCAGTGAGTGGTAAGTTGTTCCTCACTCTCGCGATGTCTTGGCTTCTGTTAAGCGATTATCCATTTTGCTGAAAGCAGGTTGCATTCAGATTAAAACACACCCAGTAAAGAATCACTATAAAGGACTGCCTTCACATTTTCTGTGCCATTCCAGGCTGGAGACCTGCGTTAGCATTTTTCTGAATTTAATTCCTTTCATGTTTTATTTGCTTTCTAGACTCGTTTAATATTAGCAAGTTTCATTCTCATATTCAGTTCCGATATAACATAGCTGGCGTCAGGTCTAGTCTGAGTGCACAACCAGTTTAACTCTCTATCCAAACGTAACTGCTCTGCTTCTTCCCTAAAAGAAAATTCATATTTGTTTCAGGACCTGGTTCAATTTAGTGTGATGTGATTAACAATTGTAGATTCAAAGCCACTCTTGACATATTTTGCTTCACATCTAACTCTAAATATTTCAGACCCCTACAGTCTGACTTATAGTCTGAGATTCTCTCTTTACAGTTTAGGTTTTTATCAGAGTTTGTGGATGACACAAAAATAAGGTAACTTGTAAACTGTGAGGAGGAAAGTATACAGCTTGTATAGATCATAGATAAGTTGGTAAAATGGGCATATATGTAACAGATGAAGCATAATGTAGACAAGTGTTATATGCTACACTTTACTATAAAGAACATGGAGATACAATATAAAATAAAGAGTACTATTCTAAAGGGTATGCAGGAGCAGAAAGGTCTGGTGGTATATGTAGACAAGTCATTAATAGTGACAGGTAAAGTATGGAGAGCAGTTAATAAATCATATAATATTCAAGGCCTCACTAACAGGGGTATGGTGTACAAGAGCAAGGAGGATATGTTAAATTGGTTATATACCACAACTGTACAAGGATCTTAAACACCCACAGATCTGGGTGGCGCACTATATGTTTGTTTGTTCCCTTTGTTCAATTTTCCTAAACATTTGAATGATTTCCAACAGGGAAAAAAACTTTCATTAAGGTGAAGTCACGGAGAAAGTTCTAAGTGATCTGAGACAATATGCAAGGCCAGTTGAGACAGTGTTCAAATCTGAAGACTTTGTGTATTCTAAAAGAGAGGGTCATGTAGAATGGAAAAGTTCTGGTGAAGTAACTGTTTGCAATGGTAAGACAATGATTATCAAACATAACTTTCAAACTGTTAAGATATATTCCTCATGATTAATCAGATATACCCCTAAACACTAGTGAGGAATAAGTGAAGTACTGTACACTCCAATTGCACATTTTTTTATGTGTTTTGTGATGAAGACCCTGGGGAATGAATTATGGGAGATCATGTGTTCAAAGTGATAATATGAGTAATTATGCTGAACAGGACAGAAGTATCACACTGAATAGGCGATAACCCAAACTAAAATCTTGAGTGACATATTACAGAGGGGCCTAATAAATGGGGGGCTGCCATAGTTGAAGGAGGTGCTGAAAAAGCTACATCCATCCCCCTCAGCACTTCTGCTGATACACACTGATGGCTGTATTTGTGGCATTTCCTACTCTTGCTCCTTTCAGAAAACTTCAACAACTTTACATACAATTTTCACCCTTCTTTCATAATCACGTGGTTCATCTCTGAATCTACCTTTCCCTTTCCCAACATTTCTGTCTTCATTTCTGAGGGTAGGTTGTCAATAAATATTCGTTATAAGCTCATGGCCTCCTATAGCTGACTCTGCTACATTTTTGGACATCCTGCATCATGTATGGGCTTCATGCCACTCCACAGAAAGAAGTCAATACCTCACAAAAAAAGGAAATATAAAAGCAAAACTGAGTGATATCATGAAGTAAAGGAAACATGTATCCCACACTACAAAGGATTCAATTAACTTGCATTTTTTAATAATAATTATCCTCCATGCAGAACTCATTCAGTTAAACCAAAACAATGTCTGTTACATCTTGCTCATTAAGGACATCTAGATGCTGCTAACACGAGGTCAGAAATCACACGATACCAGGTATAGTCTAACAGGTTTATTTGAAAACACAAGCATTCAGACCCTCACTCCTTCCTCAGCTGTTCGTGAGAGAGGCAGTATTAGACACAGTAAGTAAGTAATTTATAAGTAAAAGATCAAAGGATGTTCCATCACAGTGGGGGAGCAGTTCAGCAGTCAAGGACGTTCAGCCTCGGATCTTAGGGTAAACGTCCTTCAATGCAGACTTCGGGATATACAACAATGCAGAGTCACTGAGCAGAGGCTGATAGACAAGCTTGGTACCCATGAGGACAGCCTCAACTGGGATCTTGGCTTCATGTCACACTACAGGTGACCCCCACCACACTATACACATTCACACACACACGCATACATACATGCTCACTCACACAAACACACTCACGCATACACACACACACTCTCTCTTTCTCACAGATCCTCTCTCATTTACACACTGTCTCTTTCCCTCTCTCTCTCTCTCTCACACACACACACACACACACACACACACACACACACACACACACACACACACACACACACAAAACATGAATCTATGGGGTGAATTTGTATTTGCAGATACATCCTATTTTGTTCAAAAAGCACACAATATATAGACAGTCAGTCAATGTGGTGTTTTATAAATTCCTAATTTAGAAATAAAACCAGTCTGACTCCAAACCAAAACACAAACAGATTATAAACAAGGCCTTACACATTTCTGAAGAAGGGTCCCGACCTGAAATGTCAGCTTTCCAGCTCCTCTGATGCTGCCTGGCCTGCTGTGTTCCTTCAGCTCCACACTTCGTTAAATCTTAACATGATCAGAGATAGTAAGAACAGCTGATGCTGGAGTCTGAGATAAGACAGTGTGGAGCTGGAGGAACACAGCAGTCCAGGCAGCATCAGAGGAACAGGAAAGCTGATGTTTTGGGTCAGGACCCTTCTTCAGAAATAGGGGAAGCTAGGGCACTCTGAAATAAGTAGAGAGAGGAGACGTGGGGCTAGGGAAGGTAGGTGGGGTGGTGATAGGTTAGTGCAGGTAGACAATGGTGGGGGTTGGTCAGTGAGATGGGAGGAGCAGATAGGTGGGAGAGAAGTGGGACAGTTCAAGGAGGCGGGGTACAGCAGCACCGAGCTATGTCAATCTCAAACCTGCATCATGTGTCAGCAGTGTGTGTAAATGGCAAACAAGTGTCATGTGCTTCAAGCAAATGGCTATGTCTCAAAGTCTATGAGAGGTAGTCCTCAGCTGAGTCAAGGGTGTCACCGTTCCATCACAGAAGCCCAACATAGCAAGTCAATGACAACCTCCAGTGTCAGTCCAGGGCTAAGGCGTTTTGGGATGGTCAGCATCTAATCATAGAGGGTGAGGCGATTAAGATTGGACTCTTTATGTCCCATTGTGCTCTGTTTTCTCTTGAAATGAGAGAAATGGAAGGATTGAGCGAGGTAAAAGTGGTGGGACAGCTGTTAGAGCAGGACCTACAACACATTGAGGGAGAAGACACAGATGAGGTGCAGGATGACAAGGAAGCTGATGGGATCCAACTGATTGTTAGAAATTTATTGAAAAGAATTTCAACTGAACACCTTGACTGTCCATTAGTAACAGTCACATCAGCATCTGTCCGATTCTTTACACCTGCAAAAAAGCAAAAACTACCTGAAAACCAAAGTTGATATTCATTGCCATGCACATTGAAGATTGTCTGCTCCTGTAGGAACACTCTATTGCAGAAAGGTTTCAACAGCATTGTAAGTGTTCCTGGTTTATCGAAAGGCTAATGCATTATAAATGCCCTTGAGTTACAAACAAAGTGAGCAAACAGCTGCCCATTTCAAAGAAATCAATTAAGCCCATCCACTTTCTGAAAATCCTTTCCACCATTATTTTTCACTTTTATTTAGATAAGTATTCAGTATTGGATTAAAGGTGCCATTGTTGATATTAGTGATAATGGGAACTGCAGATGCTGGAGAATCCAAGATAACAAAGTGTGAAGCTGGACGAACACAGCAGGCCAACCAGCATCTCAGGAGCACAAAAGCTGACGTTTCGGGCCTAGACCCTTCATCAGGTTGAAAACTTTTAACTCTCCATTGAATTAGTGCCTATTTCTGGATATAAGACAGAACAACTGGTTCTTGAAAATTATTGCCTCAAATTGTTGCAAAAAGAAACTGAATTGAATTAATGACCTTGGGATGGAAAAGAAAACATCATCCCACTTTAAAGACAGGGCAAAACCCCACTTTTCTGAATGTTAAGCAGGGCAACTTACTTCATGGTTGGTGAAAAAGAAACAAGAGATGTGAGTTTGGAAATGGTTTGCCTGAGTGGCTGACCTTCTGAAAAGTATGAAACCCAGTAAACCTTGCCTAAGTATGCACATATACTCTTGTAGAAAGAGTATGTCAGAGCAAGTGAATTGATATACTCCAAGAAAACAAATAAAATTGAGATTGCTCACAATGAACCTCCACTAACTGTTTGTTACTAACACTCCGCCAAATTTGTCACCTCCCACTGTCTGTCACTTTTGTTTGCTTATGATGTGTAAAGCCTGTCTTCCTTACGTTCATGGTGTTTTAATTGATGGCCCACCTCTGTAGTGTGTTTCACTATTAGAAAGAAGAAACAGCCTATGATTTTAGTGCATCTTTCACTATCTTAGGACATGCCAGAGTGCTTTATACGTAACAAAGTATTTTCCTTTGAGCATAGTTACTTTGCAGTGTGGGAAATATGACAGTCAGTTTACACACAAGTTCCCACCAACAGTGATCAAATTAATTCATCAGATTAATTCACCATTAATCTTGTTGTCTGTCACTTGACCCATAGCCTTGCATGCTGTGGCATTTCAAGTGCTCATTGAAATAGTCCTTAAATGTCTTGAGGGCCCCTGTCTCTACCCCTCTTTTAGGCAATGAGTTTTTGTAATTTTGTTATCAGTCAAAACACCGAGGATAATCTCCCTGCTCTTTGTTACAATAGTCATTAAATGTTTTATATTTATCTTTTAAAAGCAGATGAGATTTCGCCTTTAGGATTTGTCAGAAAGATCCAAAATACTGATTGGCTGTGAAGATGGTTGTGGCTGTGCTGGTGATTTGGAAGCAGAAAAGATGATGTTAAAGTCACACAAAAAGCATATATACACTTCATGTAATCACTTGTAGCCTGTAATGATGAGAGAAGCATATCCCTTTGAAAGATGCATCCTTGAAGACAAGTTGAAATCCTTGTGCCAGGGAGTGAGTCAGCTGAGTAGTCGTTAATTCTGTCCCACAGTTTGTAGCCATACAAAAACTTGGACGTCCCCATAAGTCAGTTAGCATTTGTGTAGCTATGGAGAGACATGTAAGGGGGCTGAGTGAAATTGAGATGACATTCCAAAACAAAACAATTTGGGCTAACAAAGTGTGGAGCTGGATGAACACAGCAGGCCAGGCAGCATCTCAGGAGCACAAAAGCTGACGTCTCAGGCCTAGACCCTTCATCAAAATAGTTGGCTGTTGGTTATGACTGTACTTTTGTGGTAACACATTTTTTTTTGCTGATATCCAGGTGGTATGCGTAAGTATGATCAATATGAGGGTGAATGAAGACCGTATGAGTGGTAATGGCTGTGTATTGGAACCAGTGCCTAGATTTACTTCATACTCTTTTTTGAGATCATTGAATTTCTTACAGCACTATATAGAATTCTTCAGTATAATGCTGTTTGCACTGACTGCTTCTGTCATGTCTCTCCATACAGTTTGAGCCACCTTCTTATGGCACTTCTATGCCTTCTGTACAGTCCTAGAATAGAAACTGGTCTTCACATTATATTTCTGTCTGAAATAAAAGGGAGAAATCATGGATCAAGGTTATGCTGGAGCATCCTGAGCCTGATCTAAGCCAGTATTATGGCTGCTACCGTTCTATAACATCAAGTCTGAAATTGACACAACAAAAGTTTACTTCTAAGATAACAAAGTGTGAAGCTAGATGAACATAGCATCTCAGGAGCACAAAAGCTGACGTTTTGGGCCAAGACCCTTCATCAGAGAGGGGAATGGGGAGAGGGTTCTGAAATAAATAGGGAGAGAGGGTGAGGCGGACCGAAGATGGATAGAGGAGAAGATAGGTGGAGAGGAGAGTATAGGTGGGGAGGGGATAGGTCAGTCCAGGGAGGACGGACAGGTCAAGGAGGTGGGACAGGTTACTAGGTGGGAATTGGAGGTGCGACTTGAGGTGGGAGGAGGCGATAGGTGAGAGGAAGAACAGGTTAGGGAGGCGGGGACAAACTGGGCTAGTTTTGGGATGCAGTAGGGGAAGGGGAGATTTTGAAGCTTGTGAAGTCCACATTGATACCATTGGGCTGCACGGTTCCCAAGTGGAACATGAGTTGCTGTTCCTGCAACCTTCGGGTGGCATCATTGTGGCACTGCAGGAGGCCCATGATGGACATGTCGTCTAAGGAATGGGAGGGGGAGTTAAAATGGTTCGTGTCTGGGAGGTGCAGTTGTTTATTGCGAACCGAGCAGAGGTGTTCTGCAAAGCAGTCCCCAAGCCTCCGCTTGGTTTCCCCAATGTAGTGGAAGCCACACCAGGTACAGTGGATACAGTATACTATATTGGCAGATGTGCAGGTGAACATCTGCTTGATATGGAAAGTCATCTTGGGGCCTGGAGTGGGGGTGAGGGAGGGAGTGTGGGGGCAAGTCTAGCACTTCCTGCGGTTGCAGGGGAAGGTGCCGGATGTAGTGGGGTTGGAGGGGAGTGTGGAGCGGACAAGGGAGTCGGGGAGAGAATGGTCTCAACGGAAGGCAGACAATTTTCCGGATGGAAAAATGTCTTGGGTGGTGGGGTCGGATTGTAGATGGCGGAATTGACGGAGGATGATACGTTGTATCCGGAGGTTGGTGGGGTTGTTTGTGAAGACAAGGGGGATTCTATTAGGGCAGTTATTGTGGGGGCAGGGTGTGAGGGATGTGTTGCAGGAAATGTGGGAGACGTGGTCAAGGGCATTCTCGACCACTGCGAGGGGAGAAGTTGCGATCCTTGAAGAATGCAGCCATCTGGGATGTGCGGGAGTGGAATGCCTCTTTCTGGGAGCTGATGCGGCAGAGGCGAAGGAATTGGGAATAGGGGATGGAATTTTTCCATGGGGGTGGGTGGGAGAAGGTGTATTCTAGATAGCTGTGGGAGTCGGTGGGCTTCAAATGGACATCAGTTTCTAGCTGGTTGCCTGAGATGGAGACAGAGAGGTCCAGGAAGGTGAGGGATGTGTTGGAGATGGCCCAAGTGAACTCGAGGTTGGGGTGGAAGGTGTTGGTGAAGTGGATGAACTGGTTGAGCTCCTCTTGGGAGCAAGAGGTGGCGCCGATACAGTCATCAATGTAACAGAGGAAGAGGTGGGGTTTGGGGCCAGTGTAGGTGCAGAAGAGGGCTGTTCCACATAACCTACAAAGAGGCAGACATAGCTTGGGCCCATGCGGGTACCCATGGCCACCCACTTTGTCTGTAGGAAGTGGGAGGAATCGAAAGAGAAGTTGTTGAGGGTGAGGACGAGTTGGGCTAGTTGGATGAGGATGCCGGTGGAGGGGGACTCCTCGGGCTTACGGGACAGGAAGAAGCGGAGGGCCTTAAGGCCATTTGCATGAGGAATGCAGGTGTATAGGGACTGGACGTCCATGGTGAAAATGAGGTGTTGGGGGTCAAGGAATTGGAAGTTCTGGAGGAGGTGGAGGGCGTGGGTGGTGTCACAGACGTAGGTGGGGAGTTCCTGGACAAAGGGGGAGAAAATGGAGTCCAGATAGGTGGAGGTGAGTTCGCTGGGGCAGGAGAACACCTCCGCTCGGTTCGCAATAAACAACTGCACCTCCCAGTCGCGAACCATTTTAACTCCCCCTCCCATTCCTTAGACGACATGTCCATCATGGGCCTCCTGCAGTGCCACAATGATGCCACCCGAAGGTTGCAGGAACAGCAACTCATATTCCCCTTGGGAACCGTGCAGACCAATGGTATCAATGTGGACTTCACAAGCTTCAAAATCTACCCTTCCCCCACTACATCCCAAAACCAGCCCAGCTCGTCCCCTCCCTCCACTGCATCCCAAAACTAGCCCAACTCGTCCCCGCCTCCCTAACCTGTTCTTCCTCTCACCTATCCCCTCCTCCCACCTCAAGCTGCACCCCCATTTCCCACCTAGTAACCTATCCCGCCTCCTTGACCTGTCCGTCCTCCCCGGACTGACCTATCCCCTCCCCACCTCCCCACCTATACTCTCCTCTCCACCTATCTTCTCCTCTATCCATCTTCGGTCCGCCTCCCCCTCTCTCCCTATTTATTTCAGAACCCTCTCCCCATCCCCCTCTCTGACAAAGGGTCTCGGCCCGAAACGTCAGCTTTTGTGCTACTGAGATGCTGCTTGGCCTGCTGTGTTCATCCAGCTACACACTTTGTTATCTTGGATTCTCCAGCATCTGCAGTTCCCATTATCTCAAGAGTTTACTTCTAGTTGTTAGCCCATTATACATGTTAACACTCGCAGAGGTTGGGGAACATGGTCACTCTGGCTTAAATAATAAGGTGGCCCAAAAGATAGCTTTGGGAAAGAGTTTTTAAAAATTATTCTACATGTAGGAGGAGCAAGTGTGCTCCCCAAACATAGTAACCCATTTTCCATTCCTTTACCCTTCATCACCCATTCCCTGGATCTTACTCCTGTCCCCTTTGGTGAGACAAGCAGGCACATGTTTACTTTTGGGAAATAGGATCGCTGCCAAGGGAAGCTGTAACTGAGAATTGGGCCAGTTGCTGTGTTCTTTTCAGGTCTAAAAATGTACCTTCAGAAAATTCAAATCCTTAATCCTCTGAGTTTCACTTATGTAAGGGGACTTTTGTGAATTAATCCAGTTATTTAGGAGTCCAGGAATTCATCAACTGGCATTCCTGCCAAACATTTTCTGCAGTTCTCATAATATATAGGAGCCATGATAAACTGTATGATACTTCTAAGCCTGCATAACTTTCTCTGTAGCTCCAACACTATATTCTTCATTCTGTTGTATCACCCTGATGCACTAATGTCTTGTCTTTGATTTGTCTTTTGGACAAGCATATGGACGTACATGGAATAGTGTAGGTTAGATGGGCTTCAGATCGGTATGACAGGTTGGCACAACATTGAGGCCCGAAGGGCCTGTACTGTGCTGTAATGTTCTATGTTCTAATACTTTTCACTGTATCTCAGTGCATGTGACAATAATAACTCAAAACAAATCAAATCATTCAATATGACTGCGGCTCATCTTCAGATTCAACTCCACTTTCAAACCACAGGCTCATTTCCATTGATTCCAAGAGAGACCAAAATTCTGTATATCTCAGCCTTAGATATATTTAATGATGGAATGTCCACAACCTGCTGGGATAAAGAAGTCGAAAGATTCACAGAGATAGTCGGAACTGCAGATGCTGGAGAATCCAAGATAACAAGATGTGGAATGGGTTCACCTTTGTCCCCCTCTACCCACACTTTAGCGAATGCCGGTCACGCTTGTACGTTGAACAGTTTTTCTGCCGCCTCTGCCTCCGCACTTACTTCTTTAATCGTGAGCCTAACCCTCCCTCTACTGACCCCTTGTCCTGCCTCCAATACACCCCCACCTCCTGGACACCACCCCAAGGCCTCCTATCCTCCCTCGACCTCTTCATTTCCAACTGCCGTCGAGACATCGATCGCCTCATCTCTCCGCCCCACTCACCTACTCCAATACCTCCCCCACTGAACATGCAGCCCTCTGCTTCCTCCGTTCCAATCCCAACCTCACCATAAAAGCCGTGGACAAGGGAGATGCAGTTGTAGTATGGTGCACTGACCTCTACATTGCTGAGGCCAGGCACCATCTCTTCGACACCTCCTCCTACCGCCCCCTTGATCATGATTCCACCCCTGACCAGCAAACCATTATCTCTCAGAACATCCACAACCTCATCACTTCAGGTCACCTCCCACCCACAGCCTCCAACCTCATCGTTCCCCAACCCTGCACCGCCCGCTTCTATCTCCTTCCCAAAATCCACAAACCTGCCTGCCCTGGTTGACCCATTGTCTCCACCTGCTCCTACTCCACCGAACTTATCTTCACCTATCTCGACTCTATTTTCTCCCTTTTGGTCCAGTAACTCCCTACCTATGTCCATGACACCACCCACGCCCTCCACCTCCTCCAAAACTTCCAATTTCCTGGCCCCAACACCTCATCTTTACCAGGGACATCCAGTCCCTGTACACCTGCATTCCCCAAACAGATGGCCTAAAAGGCCCTCCGCTTCTTGATGTCCTACAGGCCCAAATGCTCCCCCTCCACTGACACCCTCATCCGCCCAGCTGAACTCGTCCTCACCCTCATCAACTTCTCTTTCAATTCCTCCCACTTCCTTCAGACAAAGGGGGTGGCCATGGGTACCCACATGGGCCCAAGCTATGCCTGCCTCTTTGTAGGTAATGTGGAACAATCCCTCTTTCGTACCTACACTGAGCTTAAACCCCACCTCTTCCTCCATTACATTGATGACAGTAATGGTGCCGCCTCTTGCTCCCACAAGGAGCTCGAACAATTCATCCACTTCACCAACACCTTTCACTGCAACCTTAAGTTCACTTGGGCCATCTCTGACACCTCTCTCTCTTTCCTGGATGTCTCTGTTTCCATCTCTGGCAACCACCTAGAAACCGATATCCATTTCAAGCCCACTGACTCCCACAGCTACCTAGAACACATCTCCTACCAACCACCTTTCTGCAGAAATTCCTTCCCCTATTCCCAATTACTTCACCCTCACCGCATCTGCTCCCAGGATGAGGCATTCCACTCCCACACATCTCAGGTGTCCTAGTTTTTCGAGGATTGTAAAATCCCCCCCTCAGTGGTCGAGAACACCCTCGACCATGTCTCCCACATTTCCTGCAACTCATCTCTCATGTCCCCTCCCCACAACAACAAAAACAGAATCCCCCTCGTCCTCAAATACCACCCCACCAACCTTCGGGTCCAACGCATCATCCTCCAACACTTCCGCCATCTGCAATACAACCCCACCACCAAAGACATTTTTCCATCCCTACCCTTAACTACTTTCCATAGGGACCACGCTCCCTGTAACTCTCTTGTCCGCTCCACACCACCTTCCAGCTCCACCACATCGGGCACTTTTCCCTGCAACTGCAGGAAGTGCTACACCTGCCCCTACATCTCCCCCCTCACCCCCATCCCAGGCCCCAAGAAGACTTTCCACATCAAGCAGATGTTCACCTGTACATCTGCTAATGTGGTATACTGCAACCACTGTTCCCGTTGTGGCCTCCTCTACATCCGGGAAACCAAGCAGAGACTTGGGGACCACTTTGCAGAACACCTACATTTGGTTTGCACTAAATAACTGCACCTCCCAGTCACGAACCATTTCAAATACCCCTCCCATTCCTCAGACGGCATGCCCATCCTGGGCCTCTTGCAGTATCACAACAATGCCACCCAAAGGTTGCAGGAACAGCAACTCATATTCCGGTTGGGAACGCTCCAGCCCAATGGTATCAATGTGGACTTCACAAGTTTCAAAATCTCCCCTCCCCCTATCGTATCCCAAAACCAGCCCAGTTTGTCTCCACCTCCCTAACCTGTCCTTCCTCCCACCTATCCTTTCTTCGCACCTCAAGCCCCACCCCCACCTCTTACCTACTAACCACATCCCGCCCCCTTGACCTGTCTGTCCTCCCTGGACTAACTTATCTCCTCCCTAACACCCCACCTACACTCACCTTTACTGGCTCCATCCCTGCCTCTTTGACCTGTCTGTCTCCTCTCCCCCTATCTTCTCCTCTATCCATCTTCTATCCGCCTCCCCCTCCCTCCCTATTTATTTCAGAACCCCCTCCTCTCCCCCATTTCTGAAAAAGGGTCTAGGCCCGAAATGTTAGCCTTCCTGCTCCTCTGATGCTGCTTGACCTGCTGTGTTCATCCAGCTCTACAGTTTTACCAAAGCTCTACACTGTTTTACCAAAGTTCTACACTGTTTTACCAAAGATTCTTTCAAAGATACCCTTTTGAGTAAATGAATTTCTCCAGATGTCAGTGCTAAATGATCACATCCTCATCCTGAGGTGTTCTAGATTCTCCAGTCAGGGTTAACAGTCTCATAGTACCTGCTTTGTCAATCCTCTTCAGACACCTTGTATGTTTCAATGAGATCTTTATTTTTTTCCCTTCATTCATTCACAGGATGGGGGTATCACTGCCCTAATTGCCCAGAGGCCAGGTCAGAGTCAACCAGATTGCTATGGGTCCGGAGTCACATGTAGGCCAGACCAGGTAAGGATGGCAGTTTCCTTCCCTAAAGGACATTTTTGAACCAGGTGGGCTTTTCCAACAATTGACAATGGATTCACAGTCGTCATTAGATTCTTAATTCCAGATATTTATTGAATTCAAATCCCACCATCTGCCATGGCAGGATTTGATCCTCAGTCCCCAGAACACACTCTGGGTCTCAGGATTAACAGTCCAGCGATAACACCACTAGGCAATGATCTCCTCCGCATATCATTACATATTCTTCTAAACTCTAAACAATACAGACAACATTTCTCATTCCGGGGACCAATCTAGTGAGCCTTACCTGTACTGCCTTCAATGTAAGTATATTCTTCCTTAAAAATAGAGACCAAATCTGCATGCAGAATTCCATGGACGGTCTTAGCAAACTCCTATGCAATTGTTACAACATGTGAAACATTTTGTACAACATCACCTTTCCGATGAAGGCTGACATGTCATTTGCCTTTCTAATTGCTTGCTATGCCTGCATGCTAGCTTTCAGTGGTGTTTGTATAAATTTCTATGAAATGAAGGGTCTAAAACACATACATGTTCCACACGTTATTTAATGTTCAACTTTCTATTCTTGTAGCCAAGTCAAATAACCTCACACTTGCACAGATTATATTTCATCTGCCACCTTCATTTAGTTCATTTAAGTTGTCCATATCTCTTTGAAGCATCCTTACATCCTTCTCAAGACCGACATTTCTACTAAGCTTTGTATCATCAGCAAATTTAGATCTGTCTGTCTCTTTGTCTAAGTCATTAGTATAAACATAGCAGAGGACCCAGCACTGATTCTTGCCACACTGAACCAGTCACAGCCTGCCAACTTTAAAAATTTTAGATTTATCCCTACTTATTACTCCCATGGTTAACCAATCCTCTACTCATGCTAATATATCACTTCCAACTTCATGAGTACTTATATTGTGCAATAACCTTTTACATGGAACATTGAAAAATTCCGTTTAAGGATAACCTAGCACAGTCCATTTCCATCTCATTAGAGATACATGAACCCCTTTCAATGACTGCAGGACTTTAAATATCACAGCTACCAATTTACACATCCCAATAGTGACAAACCCCATGTGGAGAGATTACCACTTCAAACCTTATGTACTTAACAAGGATCCAGCAAATACACTATAGGACATTAATGGTGGAGTCATGTCAGTGGACTTATTCCAGTTTTGCTGGGAGCTCACTAAAAACAAAAGGATCCAAAGTCTAAAACTGCTAGAATATATATGTGCAATGTTGTCCTGACTTCTGGGGACAAAGCATCCAGAATACACTTGTATTACTCTCCACAGAAAAATTTTATTACATTTTTCTCTCTGATTCCAAATGTGATGCTGCTGTTACTTTAAGAGTTTATGTTGTGCTGTTTTATTTTGAAGAGAGTTTGTAAGGCACAGGCACCAAGCTGTCTCTAAGGAAGTAAACATTTGTGAGGCCTTGGGATTTTTTACAAGCTGAAACATTAGAAGTAGTCTGGGCGTGGCCAGCTCTCACAGACCAGGCATTCTAATTTTGTGATAATAAAATGTGAGGCTGGATGAACACAGCAGGCCAAGCAGCATCTCAGGAGCACAAAAGCTGACGTTTCGGGCCTAGACCCTTCATCAGAGAGGGGGATGGGGAGAGGGAACTGGAATAAATAGGGAGAGAGGGGGAGGTGGACCGAAGATGGAGAGTAAAGAAGATAGGTGGAGAGAGTATAGGTGGGGAGGTAGGGAGGGGATAGGTCAGTCCAGGGAAGACGGACAGGTCAAGGAGGTGGGATGAGGTTAGTAGGTAGATGGGGGTGCGGCTTGGGGTGGGAGGAAGGGATGGGTGAGAGGAAGAACCGGTTAGGGAGGCAGAGACAGGTTGGACTGGTTTTGGGATGCAGTGGGTGGGGGGGAAGAGCTGGGCTGGTTGTGTGGTGCAGTGGGGGGAGGGGATGAACTGGGCTGGTTTAGGGATGCAGTAGGGGAAGGGGAGATTTTGAAACTGGTGATACCACATTGATACCATATGGCTGCAGGGTTCCCAGGCGGAATATGAGTTGCTGTTCCTGCAACCTTCGGGTGGCATCATTGTGGCAGTGCAGGAGGCCCATGATGGACATTTATTATCTTGGAATTCTCCAGCATCTGCAGTTCCCATTATCTCTTTCTAATTTTGTGTTTAGTTTTAAGCAGAAGCCTTTGGGGGTCTTAAAATTAATGATTCTTAACTGCTACGGCCTCTGAATTATCTCTTGATGGTTTTTCCTCCTGGATTGCAGAATTGCATGTGAGAATCTGTGTTTAAATTTGCCTTTTTGCCAAACAGTATGTTTATGAGATGTTAATATATTGGTACAGCTAATTAGTATTAGGTACTATATCTATTATTTGGTTAACTTTTCCAATAGTTAAGTTATCCTGAATTCCTCTATTTTTTGTTTGCATTTTAACCATAGGGTTTACATAAATTATATTTTGCTTAACATCGAGTAGTTTGACCAGTTGCTTTGCATCTGGAACATGATGCTTCACATAAGACCATAAGACATAGGAGCAGTAATTAGGCCATTTGGTCCATTGAGTCTGCTCTGCCATTCAATCATAGTTGATAAGTTCCTCAACCCCATTCTTCCACTTTCTTCCCGTAACCCTCGATGCTCTTGCCAGTCAAGAACCTTGTTATCTCCATTTTAAATATACTTAATGACCTGGCCTCCACAGTCTTCTGTGGCAGTGAATTCCATAGATTCACCACTCACTGGCTGAAGAGGTTTCTCCTTGTCTCCATTCTAAAAGGTCTTCACTTTACTCTAAGGCTGTGCCCCGGGTCCTAGTCTCTCCTACCAATGAAAATATCTTAACAACATTTACTGTTTCCAGTACATTCAGTATTCTGTAAGTTTCAGTTAGATCCCCCTCATCCTTCTAAACTCCATTGAGAATAGACCGAGAATCCTTAAATATTCCTCATATATTAAGCTTTTCATTCCTGGGATGGTTCTCGTGAACATCCTCTGAATCTGTTCCATGGCTAGTACATCTTTTCTGAGATATGGTGGCCCCAAACTGTGCACAATACTCCAAATGTGGCCTGACCAGAGCATTATACAGCCTCAGAAGTACTTTATATCCAAGTCCTGTCAAAATAAATACCAAAGTTGCATTTGCCTTCCTAACTACTGACTCAATCTGCAAGTTTACTTTGAGAGAATCCTGGACCAGAACACCCAAGTCTCTTTGCACTTCAGACTTCTGAATTTTCTGCCCATCTAGAAAATAGTCCATACCTCTATTCTTCTTGCCAAAGTGTATAACCTCATACTTTCGTACATTGTACTCCATCTGCCACTTCTTCGCTCATTCTCCTAATCTGTCCAAATCCTGCCTCAGCCTCCCCACATCCTCAATACTACCTGTCCCTCTACCTATCTTTGTATCACCTGCAAACTTAGCCTGAACGTCCTTAGTTCTTTCATCTAGATCATGAATGGATAAAGTGAAAAGCTTTGGTTCCAACACTTACCATTTTAAACACCGTTTGTCACCGGCTGCCATCCTGAGAGAGACCATTTTAACCCCACTCTCTGCTTTCTGCCATACAGTCATTCTTCAATCCTTGCTAGCACCTTATCTCTAACACCATGGGCCCTTACCTTACTCACATTTACCTCTGAAATAAGAAAAAGGGTCTTGGCAACGTTAAAAGATTTTGAGACGGCCTAGTCTAATCCATAACACAATGCAAATTAATTTTAAGGAAACAAGATATTCCATTGTGCAGTCCAAGAATGGAAAAGACCTGGCATTTAAGAGCCAGACAAACAATATCAAACCTAGAAAGGTAATAGCGAATTGATTTTCTTTATATATAGGATTGGCTTGAAGTCATTTTAAAAGGAAGAACAACTTATGTGACTATATTTCAGGGATTGCTTATCTAATAGCATATTATTTGCACAGATGTATTTCTACACAATGCAGGGGTCAGAAAAGTTATTCACATATCAGCTGTAGTCGGTAAAGAAAATGTCATATTCCTTGGGTGGACTTGAACTTATCATAGAGCACACCACTCATCGGCCTACTTAATGCCCTGCTCCAAATTCTGAGATCAATTTCATAGGCTGTCATCTGCAACACCTAAAAGTAATGGAGGAACATTCACAATCAAATGAAGGGTAACTAGAATGGTAATTTAAAACTATTTTCCTTGAGGTAGCAATTTAGCAGCTTGGCTGTATAAACAGTAATTAATTTCATTCCACTTATTGGAGAAGCTTTGCTCTGAATAATTTTAGACAACAATTAAATTGAACACAGGCAAAATGCACACCAGTTTTGGTTTTTGGAATGATCTACAGTTAGCCAGCTAGCAAAATGGTACAGGAATGTTGAACAATGCCCAGGGCCACAGGACAGGACGCAAATAGATTAAAATCAATGGTGATAGGTCATTTTGACGGTAATATTAACTGTTTCTTTGCATTGATGTTACCGGTCCCGCTGAGCATTTCTTGCATTTATTTTTCATCTCAGGTGCCAGTTTAAGTAAAATGATCCAGTTGGGTTGGGGCATCATTCCGTGTTTCTTCTGTTGTATAATTAAATGAAAGTAAACTTTACTGATAGAGTTAAACAATTCTGACCATATCTGATTGCTTATCTAATTTTGCCTTCGGTCATACAAAGCAACTTAATACTTGAACCTAACACCTGGTGTACATTTGGGGCACTGCTGGAGCAATTGAAGGTATATACATACATCAGGCATAAAGACTCTGTGTAAAGGGATATTTTCTATGTTCTGTTCCATACAAGTAGGTAAAGGCAGAGCAAGTCAATTTCCATAAAGACAAGGCAATCAAATTGCTGATGGAAGTGATTGACAACACTGAGTATGAGAAACTATCCAAACATCAGTCAAATTCATAAAACTACCAAAAAATATTAAAGATTGAGAGGGCAAAAGGTGGGACCAGAAAGTAATAAGAATAAGTTTTCTTGTTCCGTAATATAGATGATTCAAACTGGAAGGGTACATCCTGGTTTGTCAATACAGTTACTGAAAAGAAAATTGCTTGAAATGTTTTAAGATAATGATCCTAGATAGAATGCACTATAAAACTGTTGAGGAAAGACGAGTGGAAGGAGAGGAAAATGTGATTGGAATTTCTTGTAGCTCCCTATATATAAGGCTAATTAGGACATGCCTTTTCAGGGAAGCTGGTTTTCATTGCAAGTTTGCAATGAATAATTATGTTTCTGTCAACTATTTTCACATCATTTTAAGATTCTTATCAGTCTGACAGAACATTTCTTAAAGCCATGTTTGAAGTATACAACTGTCAAATTTGTGTAGATAGATTGATAACTTACTGTACTGTAGATTTAAAGCATGCGCAAGACTTAAATGTAGCAAGTAATTTCAAAACACAATAAAATTTAGATTAAAGGCATGGTATTCATGCAGTTAAATCATTGAAAGAAAATCAACTGCAAAAGCCATTTTAAATTGAAGCTGGAAAAAAAACATTGACAGAGCTGTGCATAGTTAACATCTTGGGGATCTTTGTGGCATAATCTAAAGACTTAACATCTGATGATCTTTTGAGGTTTAGGAAAGGAAACTGCAATTGCAACCACTAGGCTCACCTAATTCATTGCATTGCCTGCAGCTATTTTCCCTGCTCTGTGAATACATAACAAAGATGGGAGGTAAATTTCCTTTCTTGAAGTGGCCACTATGTGATAATTACTGATTGCAGCAACTGCAGAGGGGTCTCATTGCTGTCCACCGCAAATTTATCATGGCAAATGTTTTCCTCAATTGTCTCTTTCCAGTAGTTAAAGAATTCCTACAAGAGTCACAATGTAGACTTTTTGAATCAAGAGGCACTGCGGACACAATCTTCATAGCAAGTCAAGTCCAGGAAAAATGCAGAAAGCAGCAGCACCCTTGAGACATGGTGATTCTTTGACCTTACAAAGGACTTTCATTCTGTGAACTTAAAGAAGCAACCTCCTCAAGTTTGACTGCCCACAGAAATTTGTCACTATCCTCCACCTGCTACACAATAACATACAGGCCATGATCCTCACCAAAAGATCCATTACATGCTCAATACATGTTTAAATTGAGGGCAAGCAAGTTCTTCTTATCACATGAGTGCTTTTCTCCTCTTTGATTGATGCCACACCTCACTCCATGTCCATGTCTCCTCCTCCTAATGGAGTGCAAAAGACCTACAGAATGAGCAGGAAACTATTCAAAATGTGTCTCTGAACTAAGACCATCCAACTCAGTCTTAAGCTACAGTATTTAGATGATGCTTACATCTGTGCCTATTCAGAGGCCAGGCTCAAAACCATTATTGATGCATAAGCACAGGCGTCTGAGAGAATGGGCCTTAGTTTAAACTTCAAGAAAGCAAAGGTCCTCTACAGGCATGCTCCCACCATGCAACACTATCCCTTGACTATCAGGATTCATGGCAAGCCACTGGACAATGAAGATTGATTCTTATACTGTGAAAACCTCCTTTCAATGAGGGCAGACATTGACAATGAAATTCAGCCTCTAGTGTTCCAGTGCAGTCTTCTGAGGAACAGACTGTTTGATTGCAAAGGTCTTAAATCAAGTTCATGGTTTACAGGGCTGTCGTGTTATTTGCCCTTCAAATATATTTGAGACATGGACAATGTACATCAGACATCTCAATTCTTCAGAGAAATATAATCTGTGGTAGCTCCAGAAGCCCTGCAAATCCATTAGCAATATAGGTGCTCCAACATCAGTGTCCTTTCTCAAGCCAGCATCCTCATCATTGTGGCACTGATTACTGATAATAGACCATGTTGAGTAGGCCATATTGTCTATATGCCTGACATAAGATTTTCTATACATGTCCTCTCCTCCCAGCTGCATCTCGGTAAGATTACTTACAGGGCAAAGAGAATGCTTCAAAATTCTCAACATGTTCTCAAACGCTTGAAGGGAAAATGCACCAGCCTCACTAATTCATAGAATCTCCACAGTATGGAAGCAGGCCATTTGGCCCATTGAGTCCACAATGACTCTCTGAAAAGCATCCAATTTAAACTCACTTTCCTAGCCTGTAACCCTACATTCCGTATGGCTAATCCACTTAGCCTACACATTCCTGCACAATAGCTTGATATGCTTTATTCCTACATCAAGTTTGCAATATGACATAATGACCACTCCCCTACTTACACATTTGCCGATAAGGTTAATCTTATGGTGCACAGAGCTTTCTGATTCCAACCTCAATATAAACCAGTAAATACAGTCTTCCAGTCGGTAACAGTGGAAAATCCATAAACAGATCTCCACCAATCACATTGAGGAAAGAGATTGAGTTAACCCACTCCTAGAAAGTAAATGAGCTCAGGTTGGAATATATTAAAGTGTGTAAGCAAACTGTTACACAGAGCTGTAGTTTCAAACATCATGAATATATTATCTACACATCAGCAATTTTCACAGGACAGTTAGGGTTCATTACATTATAATACATTTCCTATAGAAACTGGTGAAAATGTTGGTGAGAATTGGACCTAGAGGGCATTCCATTGCTACATCATCTATTTGGGGATACATGGTGTTATTAAATCTGAATTCATTATTACAAGTTGAAAATGTTGAATGAATATAGATTCAGAAATATTTTGGCATGAAATGACTGCAATGCAAACATTAATGCTTCTTTCAGCAACTATTGGAAATAAACTTGAAAGTTTTGAACGAGCATTCAGACAAGGTATTGCTATCAAGGTGTAGGCCAGATGTAGTTTACATCTGACATCTACAGCAGACATGAGTGCTCTTGTGTGAGGTAATGTTTCTGAAGGAGTTAATAGTGGAGGTTGCTTTAAATTCCAGCTATTTTGATGATGTCAGATTGACTTGGTTGGTGATAGACAGAACACTTTAGGATCTTGTGGAATGGGACCTATATCCACAGATATTCTCACAGTCTTTTTAACAATGCCTAAATAGCTAATCTTATTATGTCATTCAATAAACTACACTATGTTAAGACAACAGCCCCATCTTTTTGAGACTCACTAGTGGTTGTCCATCTCCCACTGTATTCCAAATAGGCCCTTAAATCCAGTCAAGTAAACATGGATGGTGGCAGACATCCTTCTATATCGTAATACCACTGGAGATCTGCAATCTCCAATAGAACGTAGAAAAGTACAGCACAGTACAGGCCCTTTGGTCCACAATGTCGTGCCGTAGAATAATCCTAATCCAAAAATAAAATAACCTAACCTACGTTCCCCTCAATTCACTGCTGTTCATGTGCATATCCAGCAGTCGCTTAATTGTCACTAATGACTCCGCTTCCACGACTACCACTGGTAAACTATTCCATGCGTTCACAACTGTCTAGGTGAAGAACCTCCCTCCAAAGTCTCCTCTATACCTTCCTCATAACACCTTAAAACTATGACCCCTCATGGCAGTCAATCCTGCCCTGGGGAAAAGTCTCTGGCTATCGACTCTATCCATGCCTCTCATTACCTTGTACACCTCGATCAGGTCACCTCTCTTCCTCCTTCTCTCTGGAGAGAAAAGTCCGAGCTCAGTTAACATCTCCTCGTAAGACAAGCCCTCCAGTCCATGCAGCATCCTGGTAAACCTCCTTTGCACCCTCTCCAAAGCGTCCACATCCTTCCTATAATAGGGCGACCAGAACTGGACACAATATTCCAAGTGTGGCCTTACCAGGGTTTTGTAGAGCTGCAGCATAACCTCACTGCTCTTCAACTCGATCCCCCTGTTGATGAAAGCCAAAACACCATATGCTTTCTTAACAACCTTATTCACCTGGGTGGCAACTTTGAGGGAGCTATGCACTTGAACACTAAGATCCCGCTGTTCCTCTACACGGCCGAGAATCCTGCCTTTAATCCTATATTCAGCATTTAAGTTTGACCTTCCAAATGCATCACTTCGCATTTATCCAGGTTGAACTCCATCTGCCATTTCTCAGCCCAGCTCTGCATTCTGTCAATGTCTCGCTGAAGCCTGCAATAGCCCTCGATACTATCAATGGCACCTCCAACCTTTGTGTCATCAGCAAACATACTAACCCACCCCTCAACCTCCTCATCTAAGTCATTTATAAAAACTACAAAGAGCAGAGGCCCAAGAACAGAGCCCTGTGGGACACCACTCAACACTGACCTCCAGGCAGAATACTTACCATCTACAACCACTCTCTGCCTCCTGTCAGCCAACCAATTCTGAATCCAGACAGCCAAATCACCCTGTATCCCATACCTCCTGACTTTATGAATGAGCCTGCCGTGGGGAACCTTATCAAATGCCCTGCTGAAGTCCACATACACCACATCCACTGCTCGACCCTCGTCAACCAGTCTCGTGACTTCCTCAAAGAACTCAATAATATTTGTAAGGCATGGCCTGCCCCTCACAAAGCCATGCTGATTCCCTTTAAGCATGCTATGCTTTTCCAAATAGTCATAAATCCTATCCCTTAGAATTCTTTCCAAAACCGTGCTGAATACTAATGATCTGGACTGTCACGTAGCTGACAGTGGAATCAGCTGGAAGTGCTGCACTCGTCCTTTTGAGGACTTCTAGCTCAGGTAGCAGCATCTCCAATGACACCACACAGTGAAACCTTGTGGCCTTTACTCTTAAAAATAATTATCTGAATGCTACTGAATTCCATTCACAAACTATTAAAGAAAACATAAACCAAACATCATTCAGTGCAGAGCCAGGATCACCTTTTTCAACTAAAACAAGGTTTGAATGTAAACAAATTATTATGCTGTTTACTTGCACACACAATATCACATATAATAAAAATAACAATAGTTGATCAATTTTTCTTATCTTGCAAGGAATTAGGACATTGGAGTGAAAATTCAACGTTAATAGGGCTGAAAGTATTGTCACTTTGCTTGATTGACAGCTGCAGCTGCCTGTTTGTCTCTAAACCCTTTTCCTTTCCATGGAGATCAATTGAAATTAAAATCAGAATGTACATATACTCTGAATAACCTATCAGTGACCATCATTTTGCCTTCCCACGGAAATTGAATTTCAAGTTGTATTAATATAACACCTCTGACAAATAAAATGTTCCAAAATGTTTCACAGGATTGTTAGCTGACAAAATTCACAAAATGTTTTCTGGCATCCTGGAAGTGTGAGGTGATGCACTTTGTAAGAAGTAACAAGAGAAGGGAGTATTCAATGAATGGCAGGACCTAACAAATCTCAGAGAAACAAAAGGATCTTGGGATGCTTGTCTATCAGTCCCTGATTGCAGCAGGACAAATTTATAGGGCAGTAAAGAAGGTATATAGGACACTTGCCATCATCAGTTATGGCATAGATTATAAATGAAGCTGTGAGGGAGTTGCACAGAACTTTGGTTAGGCCACAGCTGGAGTACTGTGTGGAGTGCAGAACTAGACTCTATCGAAAAGATTTGATTGGACTGGATGGCATGCAGAGGACATTCACCAGGATGTTGCCTAGGATCAACTGGGTTGGCTAAGAAGAGAAGCTGGAAAGGCTTGAGTTGTTTCCTTTAGAGCAGAAAAGGCTGACAGAGGACCTGGCTGAGGTGTATAAGATTATTTGGGGCATGGACAGGGTGAAAGAAGCTACTCCCCATAGATGAAGTGTCAATAACAACGGGATGTATATTTAAGGTGGAAGGCAGACATTTACAGGGGATTTGAGAAACCTTTTCATCTGGAGGGTGGTGTGTTGTTGGCCTGGAATGCGCCACCTGGGAGGGTAATTGAGATGGGAAACATTACAACCTTTAAAAGTCTCCAGCATCTGGAGTTCCTACTATCTCTGAAAAAACCTTTAAAAGGTACCTGAATGAGTGCTTGAAATGTCATAAAATTCAGGCTATGGGCCAAGGGTTGGAAAGTAGGGTTAGTGTAGATTTAGAGTTGGTTTTTCAACGGAGGCTGCATGGGCTGAAGGTTCTATGATTCTATGAAATTTTGAATCCAAGTGACAGAAATCCTTTATACATTCAAACAGTATTGCCATTACATTTCTAGCAGCAGAGCCGAAGTAGCTGTAGAGAAATTCTGGGTCCGTGGTCATGTGTTGTAGTTTGAAATCCCTGATCACTTGCCACAGAAGCATCTTGGGGTGACTTGCATTGAAATGCGATTTGGAAAAGGAATTTACAATTTCCACTGTAGGAACAAACAGGAGGGGGATCAACAAGAGGGGGGAATGTATTAATTTAACAAGATCAGAATCTTAAAGTCATAAAGTCAAAACTGAAAGTGTACAACTAGAAATTTACAAGAAGACAAAGAAAAACCTGGCCAGTATGTATTGAGAAATAGAGATTGATTCAGAAGATCCTGGTGTAAAACTGACTTCACAGATGAGTCACAATTTATGGACACCACCCATTTTAATTTCCACTGGTTTTATGAATAGCGAAAAATTAGATGTTTTTCATAATGGGTGCTCATACACAACACCTATTGTACAATTAAATGATCATTTAGAAATCTGCTCCGGTGTAAATAATACATGGAGAAAATAATGTAAATAACTTCATGTTAGGCAAGAGATCATTGAAAATATTTTCAAACAATTTGAATTCTCTAACAGTTGGATGCATTTATTGATGAGAAAAGGCCATCCTTCTTAGATTTGAGAAAGACGAATCGAATTACATTCTTAAGACGGAAAAATTTTGAGATTTGTAGGAGATAAGACACTTGGGTTCTTTGTGTGCAAACCACTCCCGATATCTCTGTTAGTCTCTCAAAGCAAGCAGGATATTTGCCACGGACTATCACGCACTGAATGAATCATTCAATAGATAAAAACCTTTGTGTGATTTTATTTTACATGGAGAATCTGCTGTGCTGCAGCAACAGAATTTTGGCTGACTGAGAGATTCTCCTATTACTACTGCTTGCCATTGATACCTTGATAGGATTTATAGGCTGTTAATCGAGCCATTTGTATAAATTATGAAGACAACATCCATGGGCTTGGAGTCCTGGCATAGTTCTGAACTCAGTTTCTAATTCAGAGAGAGGAACATGGAGTCATGGCGTAATTCTTGAACTCAGTTTCTAAATCAGAGATAGGGATGCTATTCACTGCACCACAATATCCTTCTCAGTTTTTCCCTGTACAAAAAAGGCACGGGAATCACTAAAATCTAGTTTAAGGTAGTGAGAAAAAAGATCAAAGTGGCCAATGGAATGTCAGATACATCATTAAATCTAATTTGGATTATCCTCATCAATTCGAAAACATTGTCCAATAAATTGATCCATGTATATTCTCGAAATTCATTGCTTTTTAATCTGAGTTGTCCTGCTCCTGCAATGAACATCTCTTAATATAACCACATCATCCTCATTTGTTTTGTCTTCATTTTCATTCATCTGCAACCATGGTTGTCAAGAAGTCAATCTAAATTTAGAACTCCCTCTAAATCTTATATTCTATGTTGTTCTTCCAAAGTGTTGTGCATGTTTTGGGTTCACCGCTCTGTGTAAATGCAGATTAATCTTTTTTGGACACATGATCTTAGATGTTTTGCTGTCACCCAGCAACTTGTAGCCAGCAGGACTCATGCTGCATATTGACTGTGCTCCTGCTTTTGGCCGTGCAAAATCAGTCATCTTGGATGGTAGGCAAAAAGTGGGATTTAATGTAGAATGATGGGAAAGTCAGAGATGAGACAACCTTCAATGGCCCTGTAAGCAATGACCGGCTATTATTGTTCTTTGGCAATTAGTGTGAGGTTGTGCTTCTGCTTCCATGAGGAAGATGTCCCAGTGCCAAGA
Source organism: Stegostoma tigrinum (assembly GCF_030684315.1). Taxonomy (NCBI): domain Eukaryota; kingdom Metazoa; phylum Chordata; class Chondrichthyes; order Orectolobiformes; family Stegostomatidae; genus Stegostoma; species Stegostoma tigrinum. Next base: position 35,778,806 of record NC_081354.1, on the reverse strand, counting down.
TCTCCTGATCAATCAGAGGGATGGCATCACTTCTCTCACAGCAGCACCACATTGATGATGGTAATTGTTGAGAACATAACTGCCCCACCACCAAGCTGTGATGGAGTCCAGAGGAGCAGCCAAGTATACCAGTAATTTGGGAATTGTTTGGTGGTGATTGGGAGGCCAAGGTATGGCTCAATCAAGTGAGGCAGTCCTTCAGCATATGGTGGAGAAATATATACAGAGATTTTCCAGCAATGGGGGACTTTGAGTTATAGAGTGAGGCAAGGTAGGCTTCGACTTTTTTCCCTGGAGCATTGGAGGTTGAGTGGTAACCGTATAGAGGTTTATAATGTCATGAGGGGCATAGATAAGATGAATAGCCAAGATCTTTTCTCCTAGGGTAGGGATGCCCAAAACCAAAGGGCATAGGTTGAAGATGAAAGGAGAAAGATTTAAAAGGGACCTACCTCAGGGCAACATTTTCACACAGAGGTTGGTACATGTATGGAATGAGCTATCAGAGGAAATGGTAGAGGAGATACAATTACATTTAAAAGACGTCTGGACAGGTATATGTTAGAGGGAAATGGACCAAATGCAGGTAAATGGGAAATTAAGTTTAAGATACCTTGTCAGCATTACAATTTGGTCTATTTCCTTGCTGTATGACTCTATGACTCAATCACAGTTTTACTTCCTTCAACCTTGTAGTTATCTCTATAAATCATCTAATCTGTCCTTAAACTCAAGTTTTCAATAGCACAAAGATCACATTTGTGACAAAGATAGACACAAGGGTCTTGGATGAAGGAACCAAAGGGATGTCTGGTAGTTCTGCTGACAATTCTGCACACAACAACAGGCATGTTGGAGCTGCACACGTCCAGTCAAGTGAGGGCTATTCCTTCACGCCCCTGCCTTGTGCCTTGTGGATTGTGGGCAGCTTTGAGAAGTCAGGAAGTGAGTTATTCACTGCAGTATTCCAAGCTCTGTCCTGCACTTGTAGCCACTGTATTTATATGGTGAGTCCCGTTGAGTTTCTGGTCAATGGTAAACCCCAGGATGTTGATAGTCAGGGATTCAGTGGTGCTAATGACATTGAATGTTCTGGGGCAGTAGTTAGAATGTCTCTTATCAGAAATGGTCATTGCCTGGCGATTATATGGTGCAGATGTTACTTGCCACCAGTCAGCCCAAGCCTGGATATTGTCCAGATTTTGTTGCATTTGAACATGAACTTCCTCAGTATCTGAGGAGCCATGAATGGCACTGAATATTTTGAAATCATCAGCGAACATCCCCAACTTGGGACCTTATGATAAAGGGAAGGTCATTGATGAAGCAATTGATGGTGGTGGGGCCTAGGACACCAACCTGAGGAACTCCTACCGAGATGTCCTTGAGCTGAATGACTGGCTCCCATCCCTGATTCCAATTGATTCCAGTTTTGCCGAGGGTCCCTGATTTGGTTGAATGTGGCCTTGATGTCGAGGGCTGCCCCTTTCACTTCACCTCTGGAATTCAGCTCTTTTGTCCATGTTTGATCCAAATCTGTAATGAAGTCAGGAGCTGAGTGGCTCTAGTGGAACCAAACTGAGTGTCAGTGAGAGCTTGTTGCTGAGCAAATGCTACTTGATAGCAATATTGATGGCACCTTCCACCACATGACTGATGATCGAGAGTCGACTGATGGAGCGGTAATTGACTAGGTTAGATTTGTCCTGCTTATTGTGTACAGGAGACGCCTGGACAATTTTCCACATTGTTGGGTGGGTGCCAGTGTTATGGCTGTTCTCAAACCGCAATTCTTGAGTAAGAGTATTTTTAAAAAGTGTATCTAAAAAGAGTATTTTTATTGAATCCAAATTCCACCATCTGCTGTGGCAAAATTTGAAGCCAGGTCCCCAGAACATTAGCTGAATTTCTGGATTAATAAATTAGATAATACCACTAGGCCATTGCCTGTCCACAAATGACTTGTGACCAGTTTGAAATTTGACCAGTAGCCCTAAAATAATGTCTGTGTATTTTTCGTATGGTAAATTCTTCGAGCACCACTTTTTTTCCTGATGGCATTGCTTTATTTTTCATGTCAATAAATACTCTGGATGCATAGTAAACTGGTTACTTGATCTCATCATGTTGGAACAGAAATAAGATTACTCTCAAAACAGTGGATGATATACCTAATGCTTTAACAGCTGGAGGGTCGGGATAATATTGTGCAAAGACCTCAAACAAAATTAGGGTGTTTTTGATTTGGTCAAACATGTGTTGTTGGTGCTCAGTCCAATGACATCCCTAATAATGCTTCAAATATTATCTAAGAGACTCGTTCATTTAGGCTTACGTGCAGAACAAGGAACAAATAGCATTGCAGAACAGGAACAGGCCTTTGGCCCACCAAGCCTGGACCATCACATGATGCCTTTCTAAGCCTTTGGCTCTACATGGCCCATATCACTCTATTTCCTGCCTATTCATGTATCTGTCAGGATGCCTCTTAAACATTGCTGTTGTATCCACCTCCACTACCTCTGGCAGAGCATTCCTCTGTGTGAAAAAATTCTGTCTCTTTTAAACTTGCCCCCTTTTACCTCAAACCTATCTCCACTAGTACTTGCTATTTCTACCCAGGGAGAAAGACTCCAACTATCCCTTCTATCACTTCTTGTAACTTTGTAAACTTCTATTACTTTGCTCCCTTGGCCACCAACATTCAAGTGAAAACAAATCAAAGACAAAAACTGAAAGTTGCTGGAAAAGGTCAGCAGGTCTGTAAGCACCTGTGAAGAGAAATCAGAGAGAAATCAGACAAGTGACACTTCCTCAGAACAACACATTAAGTTTGGCCAACCTCTCATCATAGCTAATACCTTCCATACCAGACAACATCCTGGTAAATCATTTCTGTACCCTCTCCATAGCCTCTACTTCCTTCTGGTAGTGTGACAACCAGAACTGTAGATGATATACCAAACTTGGCCTAACTAAAATTTGACATGGCTTGCCAATTTTTATGCTCAAAGCCCTGACCAATGAAGGCAAGTATGTCATATACCTTCTTAATTACTTTATTCATTTGTGTTGTCACTTTCAGGGAGCTGTGGACATGTATGCCTAGATCCCTCTGTATATTGATGCTGCTAAAAGTTCTGTCATTTACAGTACACTTCTGTCCTGCATTAGACCTTCTAAAATGCATCACTTCACATTTGTCTGGATTAATTCCATCTGCCATTCCTCCACCCAAACCCAAGGTGCCCAAACTATCAGAAATGAGCTGAATGTAGTTTGAGGTGATTCAAAGCAGTTCTTCACTAGACAGAGGATATATAGCACTCCATCTAAAATAAACAGAGACCCCTTTGATCTAAAAGCTGCTTGAATGGTCAAGTTTGGTGCAATGATGTAAAATTTTAATATTAATCTCATTGATAAATTAAAATAAGATTTTTTTATTTAATGGTGGAGTGTCCTATTTGACAAAAGCTGAATAGGTGAATCATTTCATGGCTTTGACTATTAAGAAAATAAAGTTGAAATTGATATTGTTTCAAGTCTGGTATACTGCTGTGTACTGAGCTGTGACTTGAAAAGTGATGCTGTTCCTCACATTTGCTCAAAGCTATCAATTACTGTCAGTGTTTCACAATTCAAAAACAAGGATACAGAAACGGTTTACCAGAATGTTGCCTAGTTTGGACTATAGCAGCTATGAGGAAAGATTGGACAAACTTAGTTTGTTTTCATGTGAATGTCGAAGGATGGGGGGGTGACTTGATAGAAGTTTACAAAATTATGAGAGGAATGGATAGAATGGATAGTCAGAGTCTTTTTCCCAGGGTAGAGATATCAATTACTAGGGGACACAGGTGTAAGATAAAAGGGGGAAAGTTTTAAGGAGATATGAGAAGCAAGCTTTTTTACTCAGAGGATGGTGAGTGTCTGGAATGCACTGCCAGAGGAGGTAGTGGAAATGGATACAATAGCAACTTTTAAGAGGCACCTTGACAATACATGAATGGGCAGGGAATAGAGGGATACAGGCCTCATAAAGGTGAAAACATCTAGCAGAATTGTGATGTAGCTTTTGGCATTTTAGAGACTGCATCTTTAAAAGGGTAAGGCTCATAATGTCCACAATTGATTCACTGTAATATGTAGAGGCAACAACAAGCACTGCCAGCATTTCTGTGTAGAATTCACTGAAGGACACAGTACAAATGCAAATGAAGTGCATGGACCAGTTTTATGGAATGCTAACCTCATTCTGATGCAGTGCAAGCAGACCCTGAATTACAGGCCCTGCATCTTAAATAAAAAAGACTATCCAATTTTTAGTTCTATTTTCTTTCATCTAAGTCATGTGATGAAAAGCTGGCACTTATGTACAGGTCCTAGAGAACAATGTGATGTGTTGTGACAAGAAGAGTACATTCTCATTTGGTCTATTCTCTGTCTCCTTCCCATCTAGGTTGCCTCCAATATTGCCTCCCTCTTTGCTACTAATCTTTTATAGAGATCCTATCAAATACTTCATGAAGTTCATATATCTATAGAGACTCCTTGGCATGTGTGCACTATATGTAAAGAAAACTAAAGTGATTAATGATTAATATTATGAAGATCTTGCATGCTGCGTGCAAGATTTTCTTTGATGGGCATGGACTTTATCTAAGCCAATGGAATCTCCCTCCAATTGAAGAAGGTAAGCCATTCATGAAAAACACTTTCCTCCAGCATTCTGAAAAATAACCCAGTAAACCTGTGCAAAACAAAAAGCACCAAATGCTCATTGGGTTCTCACCAAACCATGTAAGAAACAAGATAAATAAAGGGCTACCTAGGATATATACAATAAAAAGTACTCAGAGGGGAACCCCTCTGTGTAGCCACATTAAAACAAATGCACCCTCAATAAAATTACCCAAATTTTGAATTAATTGCTGAATGTCACATTTGCAAATACAGTACTTAAGTTTAAGAAATTCCAAGCAGTTTCTTATCTTGCTTTTTAAATGATGAGCACTTCTCACCTGCACTGAAAGTTGCCCCATCCTGTGTTAGTTCAAACCCACACTCACCAGCAAATATAACACTCGCAACCTCAGCATTTCTAAATTTGTAGAAAATAACACAATCAGATGCAAACTGTTTTTTCTTACAGTTCAGTCCTTTTTTAAAAAAGAAGGAACTTCCATTTGTGTGGTGTCTTTCATATGCTAAAGCACATCATGGTTAATGAATTACTTATGGAAAAGTCAGAGTTGTTATGGAGACAAACACAACAGCCAATATGCACAAGTCCCACAACCAATGAAACAGATCAGTGACTGGTTAATCTGATTAATGTGATATGGATTGATAGAGGAATGTTAGCTAAAGAACCTGGAAAGTCATCATAGCCCTTTTTCAATACTGTCAAGAGAATGTATTGTCAACTTGAAATGGTATACAGGCCTTGTATTAAAGTCTCACATGAAGGACAGAATCTATGTTTTATTCTGAGCCATATTGAACTGCAATATTAAGACCTTCGTCTCCGCCCAATTTCTTGTTAACTATTCCAGTCCTTTCACTATTTAGTTTTAAACAATGTGTATTTTTACATTTGGGGTAAGGTTAACCAGGAGACTGACAGGTTTGAACCAGCTCATTTTACATCTGCCCACTTTTTAATAGAAAGTAAGTTTAATTGTAAATTGCTGCTGTCAATTTGTTCCAGAGCAAGGTAAATTCAAACTACCCCTTCTGGTTTAAATACTTACAAATAGAAGTCCAAATTTCAGCCAAGACATTCAGTTTGTTTCAATTGACTTGATTTTCCTATTTAGTTCATAATGTACACTTCCAAAAGATAGAATAATTTTAATTGGTCACATCTATATGTTTACAAATCCAATAGCATCCTTTCTGTAATTAAGTGATTCAAACGGTGCAAAAAATCAGAGCAGGCCTGATGAACCATATGGCCTACGATTGCTATTTCCTTTTGTCCCAACATAATCCAGATGGGATCAGCAAGTCCCTTATCCAGCAACAGCCCTACAGCCCTATAATCTTACATGCATCTTGCCTCATCCCAAACTCCACCCCACCTCATCCCACTCTGAACCCACCTGACCACATACACATACTCACTCTGGATATAGCGGATCAGCTGCCTCCACCATCTATGTGCCCAATTTGTCCTGGACCCAGCTACCTCTCTGCCCCCTTGACCCGACCTGTCTCCCCTGGATGCCTATTTCCATCTTCCAACCCAATTTGGCTTGCCCTCTACTTACCTTCCTATTTGCCCCTTTGTGACCCTAACCACTTTGCTACCCTACTCTCTTACTGTCCTATCAAGCCTATGAACCTACTCAGTTTGCTACCTTAACTACCCTAACTAAATTTCCATCTTACTCACCCTAAGCACCTTGGTGCCCTATCCACAATGCCACCTGCCCCTTTGCCCACCTATCCCACCAGTCCCTTTCCATTTAGCCACTTATCTGACTTGCAACCATTCATTCACATGCAGGAAAACTGTTTAACTGTCCAATGGCCATTCAGCTTGTTAGTAAATGAATCAATTTAACATAATACAGCAATTACAGTCGTAAAATGCAGGCTTCCCCTCACAATCCTACACTATGTGGATTCTGCTGCATTAAAGGTAGGCTTTTTGAGGCATTTTTAAAGGTGCATTTCTGAGGCCTAAAGCATCAGAAGTTGAAGTCAGAAATGCATGTAGCAGACACATGGTTAAAGAATAGCTGTGAATGTGGCAATCCAGTGGTGATTTTGGAATTGAACAACAATATAACACTTAATAAAAATACAACTTACAGAAAGCATGTGAAGCAATTAAAATCTGAACATTTGAACTTGGGATGTTTAAACAAAAATATGTGTAGAAGCATTTTAATCTTTTCTCTGACCTCCCTCACTCAATCCTTCAAAAAGCTACCTCTTGCCTTACTATTTTCTTAACTTCCATTTTAATTTATTCCTTTTGGCTAGTTCTCCAGTTGCAGATTTTTAAAACAGCTTACCTATTCTGGCTGTGGATTTCATGTAATTTACAAGCTAATCAGAGGTATACTTCCTTTTCATAGCAATAGGATGTTCTCGAGACAAAAGAACTAGCAGTGAATCTAATTAATCACAGTCTTACATTCCCTTTTAATTCTAAATAGATAAGCTTGGTAAATCTTTCCAGATTGTATGAACATTGGATTGTAGTTGAAACATTCGTTCAAGATTAAAAACCACATGTACAGTCTGTGATGTCTCTGTGTTTATCTTTTAAAGAAATCTCTTATCAAAGAAGCGACCACAACTAATTCACAGGATTTTTAACTATATTTGTACTCACTACACTATCACTGGAACATTGTACACACACTTTAGGAAGGATGTCAAAACTTTGTAAGAAAGAATTTTTGGAATTAACTTAGGAAAGGGAAGACCAATTCTATGACCATATTAGAAAGGCTGTCGTTGTTCTTCTTAAAGGTTATATGGTGATTTGAAAGTATTTAAAATAAGGAAGTGTTCAGATACAGTAGACAGTGTTTGGCTTGAGATTAGAACCCTGGAGTGACGTGGAACCCTGGAAACTCCTTTCAACAATTGTCCTGCAAAGGAAGTTGTCAGATTTGTTATAAGGCACTCCGTCATGGCGGAGGAATGGAATTGTGGGAGATGTAGCAGTTTGGATCGGAAATTGGCTTGCTGAAAGAAGACAGAGGGTGGTAGTTGATGGGAAATGTTCATCCTGGAGACCAGTTACTAGTGGTGTACCGCAAAGGTAGGTGTTGGGTCCACTGCTGTTTGTCATTTTTATAAATGACCTGGATGAGGGCATAGAAGGATGGGTTAGTAAATTTGCAGACGACACTAAGGTCGGTGGAGTTGTGGACAGTGACGAAGGATGCTGTAGGTTGCAGAGAGACATAGATAAGCTGCAGAGCTGGGCTGAGAGGTGGCGAATGGAGTTTAATGCAGACAAGTGTGAGGTGATGCACTTTGGTAGGTGTAACCGGAAGGCAAAGTACAGGGCTAATGGTAAGATTCTTAGCAGTGTAGATGAACAGAGAGATCTCGGTGTCCATGTACACAGATCCTTGAAAGTTGCCGCCCAGGTTGACAGGGCTGTTAAGAAGGCATACAGTGTTTTAGCTTTTATTAATAGAGGGATCGAGTTCCGCAACCAAGAGGTTATGGTGAAGCTGTACAAAACTCTGGTGCGGCCGTACTTGGAGTATTGCGTACAGTTCTGGTCACCGCATTATAAGAAGGATGTGGAAGCTTTGGAAAGGGTGCAGAGGAGATTTACTAGGATGTTGCCTGGTATGGAGGGAAGGTCTTACGAGGAAAGGCTGAGGGACTTGAGGCTGTTTTCATTAGTGAGAAGGTGGTTGAGAGGTGACTTAATTGAAACATGTAAAATAATCAGAGAGTTAGATAGGGTGGATAGGGAGTCTTTTTCCTAGGATGGTGATGGTGAGCACAAGGGGGCATAGCTTTAAATTGAGGGGTGAAAGGTATAGGACAGATGTCAGAGGTAGTTTCTTTACTCAGAGAGTAGTAAGGGAATGGAACGCTTTGCCTGCAACGGTAGTAGATTCGCCAACTTTAGGTACATTTAAGTCGTCATTGGACAAGCATATGGACGTACATGGAATAGTGTAGGTTAGATGGGCTTGAGATTCCTATGACAGGTCGGCACAACATCGAGGGCCGAAGGGCCTGTACTGTGCTGTAATGTTCTATGTTCTACTGTGCTGCTGAGAGTGTTGACCACATATTCCACATCAAAAGAATGGAGTCTGTGAGAATTACCTTCTTTATTGTGCATTGACTTTTTCTCAAAACTTTTTGGGAAATCCATGTACACTGCAGCAACTGCGATACCTTCATGAATATTCTCAGAGGCCTCAACAAAAAAACTCAAACAATTTAGTCAAATGCAATTTGCCTTAACCAATTCTGTGCTGACTTTTCTTCTTTTAGTATGGTGCCAAGAATTGGTCACAATGCTCCAGCTAGGGCCTAACCACTGATTTATGAAGGTTTATAATGATCAGAAATGCAAAAACAAAGCATTTTCTGAGTCAGGCAGCATCTGTGGAGAGAAAGACATGGTTAATGTGTGGAATTGAATGCCTGGCAGGGTTTGAGGTGAGCAAGTCCTGTCCTAACGAGCTGCTGGGCAATCAGACTAGCAAACCCCAGAATCTAAACCTCAAGGGTTTCGAGGGGAGGGAGAGGTAAGTGGGGCTTTTCAATGGAGAGAAACTTGGGAGAGAGCACCTGGTATGGAGGGGAAGATCTTGGAGGTGCGGGTGGCAATGTGGAAAGGAGGTCAGCAATAGAGACACTACCCTCACTTCCTACAAGAAGCCCCAACTCTGAGCTGACAGACTTCCTACTTCATCGCTGATCCACTCTTGCTAGCTTTAAATTGGAGCAAAGGTAGGTGGACTATCCTAGGCCTTTCTCAACCAACCAAATAGAAATGAGCATATCTGGGGTAGGCAAGAGGATAGCAGCAAGGCCACACGGGGAATGTTATGAGCCTTGATTGAGCTGGAAATGTTAGAGATGTAACCATTTTTATGCAGGCATAGAGTCCAGAGAAGAAAGGAGGGAAAGAAAGTAGATGAAGGAAAAGTTTGCAATAAGGAGGAAAGCATGGCAAGCAATGATGCTATAAAGCAAGAAGGAGTGATAATGAAACTATAGAAGTACCAAAAATATGAATCTGGGGGAGCTTAAAATGCCATAAACGGAATCATTAGCAGCAATTTCCATCCAAATATAAAGAGAGCAGTTGTTCTGACAAGAATTAATAGATTTTTAATCACACTCAAAATCATCATAGATGGAATGAAATCATAGAGCCCCTACACTGTAGAAAGAGATCATTTGGTCCATGTAGTCTGCACTGACTCTCTGAAGAGCATCCCGCCCAAACCTACTTTATCCCTGTACACCTGCATTTCCCACGACTAATCTAGGCATTCTAGGGCAATTTAACATCGCCTAATCGGCACATCTTTGGATAGTGGGAGGAAACCAGAGCACGCACTGTACACCGATGCAGACACAGGGAGAACGTGCAAACTCCACACAACAGTCACTCCAGGCTGGAATCAAACCTGGGTCCCTGAAACTATGAGGCAGCTGTAGCTATCCACAATGCTGTAATGCTGTTCTAGAGGACAATAGGCTGCTCTCCCATTAGCGACTCTCTAGTGGTGAATTAACCTGAGGATCACCATACATCAGGCAAGCAACAAGATGGGGAAGCTAAGGCTTTTACAGTGACCTCAGCCAATACAGGAATTGAAACCACACTGTTGGTATCATTTTGCATCACAAATTAGCCATCCAGCTAACTGACCCCCAAGTAGTGAAAATTTTGAGATTGGTAATCCATTGGGCATGATAGACTGATAGCATGCTTAGATTCTAGCTACCAATAACTTCAAGGAATATAGGGTTAGCACAGAAATATGGCATTGAGATAAATGTTCAGACATAGCCTAGAATGTGGAGCAGGCTTGAGGGGCTGAATGGCTTACTCCTGCTCCTTTTTCCAAGAATTTTCTAACACTATCTTCAAGTCCATCAAGCTTACATGTTGTTTTCAATAAAACATAATAATGACAACCAAATAATAACACTTCTAACACTTTAATCATTGTATTGCCAGTGTGAATCATTTTCAAATGGTATCCAGCTAATGGGGACAGCTACAGTACAGCAACTACTAATACATCTCAATTAAAACAAAATCAAGGTGCCAAAATTAGAACTTTGTGGTTTGTCAACTGAAACTGTTCTTAATCTTGATGAATTTCCAGCAAAATCAACATTTTTAGAATTGATCAGGAGATAAGATTTCAACCACATAGATGCACATGATGCAAATATTGCTTTGCTAAAATGGAATGTTTTAAACTTCTGCTAAAAAAAGTACTACATTGAAAGCGTTGAAATACCATTAAATGGTATTTAGCCGCAAAGGCAATCTATGACTTTGGCAATCATAAAGCAATAGTGTAGAATTTACTGTTGGACAAATTACAGTCAGAGTAAATTTTGCTGCTGACTACAATCTAATGTTTATCATGTGGGAACTTTATGTCTGCTACACTCCAACCAGTTGAAAGATCATGAACCTGAAATCTTATTTTCCGTTTCATTCTCCACATCCGCCCCTTGACCTTACTAGTATTCCCAGCATTTTCTGTTTCCTGCAGCAGTAGTTTTAAATATGCATGGTACATCACCAAAGAATGCTGAGATTGCCTTGGAGGTGAGCAACAGGGACATGGTGCAATAATAGTCATAGAGGTGTACAGCTTCTGTCCAACTCATCCATGCTGACCAGATATCCTAAATTAACCTCGTGCCACTTGCCAGCATTTGGGGGAGGCTATGGCCTAGTGGTATTATCGCTGGACTGTTAATCCAGAGACCCAGATAATGTTTGTAGATTTTGGAAAGATAGTAAAAGCAGGCTATATGAAGTTGAGGGACTGTGAGCTTGGAAGCTGTGGGGCAGAGATCCCCAAATAAGAAGAGATTAGTGAGCACCCATGGACTCAATAGTCTGATGTTTGATGATGAAATCATACTCAAAAGTGAGATAGGAGGAGGTTTCCGAGAGCTGGTGTTCAGCCTCTGCAATGTTGAGATCAGTGCAACAGAGTTACTTCTGCAATTTGTTTTTATTTTGTTTTAGATTTCCAGCAACCTCATTTCTTTGTATTATTTTAGTGTTTAACTCACCGCTACATCTCTTCTAATCCCATTTCTTACCAAGCATTTAATATCCCTGCCAACCTTCAGCTCTCTGATGCTGACGGTCCTGTACTCAGCAAAGGTCTTAATATCCCTCTGCGTCCCCACCTCAATGAATTTTGGGTATAACATGAAGTTGAATTCTTCCATTGCTTTTGCCTCCCTGCCCATTTTTTTTGGACAAGAGCCATCTCCCTGTCCCGCAGACCCCTTCACCCGCCTCAAACACTGTCTCTCCACCTCGACACCTCCCCCTGCCTTTTACCTGCACTTAACCTGTTTATTCAGAATTGTCAATGTGACATTGGTCACCTTTATTTCCCTGCCCCCCATCATTTAAAGCCATCGTCCTTAGATCTGACTGCACTCTGTGCTCTTCGATCCAACCCTGACTTTGTAATTAAGCCTGCTGACAAGGGTGGTATCATTGTTATCTGGCAGACTGATCTTTACATTGCAGAGTCTGAGTACCAGCTCTCAGACACCTCCACCTATCTCCTTCTGGACCATGGCCCCCACCATGGAACATCAGACCACTGTGTCCACAATGATCACTAACCTCATTTCATCTGGTGATCTCCCTGCCACTGCCTCCAAGCTCACAGCCTGTTTCTAGCTCCTTCCCAAAATCCACAAACAGGACTGCCTGGGCAGACCCATTGTTTCTCCCTGATCCTGCCCCAAGGAAGTTACCTCTTTCTATGTTGACTTGTTCAGTCCCTTCCCACTTACATCTGTGATTCTTTGGACAGTTTATGTCAGTTTCAGAATTTGCAGTTTGCAGACCCCAGCTGTCTCCTCTTCATGTGGACATGCAATCCCTTTACACATCCATCCCCTGTGTGGATGACCTCAGGGTTGTCCACTTTTTCCTGAAATGAAGGCCTGAACTGTCCCTATTCATCAACTCTGCATGGCCAAGCTCATCCTCACCTTGAACAACTGTCCCTTTAACTCCTCTCACTTTCTTTAGATCAAAGGTGTGGCCATGGACATGACACAGGCCCCAGTTATTCTTGTTTCTTTGTGGGGCATGTGGAACGTTCCTTTTTCCAACCTTACTCAGGTGTCTACATTGGAGAAAAGAATCATCTATTTCTCTTCCATTTCCTACCGTGCTCTCACTTTCACCTGGTCTATCTCTGACCCCTCCCTTCCCTTCCTTGATAACTGTTTCCATTTCTGGGGATAAGTTGGCCACCAACACCCACTACAAACCCACCGACTCTCAGTTATTTCATCCAGACATCCTCACATCCTGATTCCTGTAAAGACTCCATTCCATTCTCCTAGCTTCTTTGGCTGCGTTGCACTTGTCCAGATGGTGGCAGCTTCCACAGGGAAACTCATAAATATTTACCATTTTCCTCAACTGAGGATTTCCCACCACTGTGGTTGACAGGGCCATCAGCTGTGCCTGACCTATACCCGGACTTCAGCCCTCACCCTTTCTTCTTCCCTCCCACTGCATCAATAATGTCTCCCTGTACCTCATATTCCAACCCACCAGAACACACATCCAAAGGATCATAAGCTGCCATTTCTGCCATCTCCAGTGGTTTACTACTACCAGATGCGTAGGCCCCTCCCCTCCCTTGTCAGTCTTCCGCAGGGACAATTAGCTCAGGGTCATCCTGTTCCATTCCTCCTCACATCTCCATGGCACCTTCCTGTGCAATAGCGAAAGGTATAACACATGCCATTCAAGGCCCCAGATGCACCTTCCAGGTAAAGTACTTATTTATCTACACTTCAGTCCACTTGACTACTGTGTTCGCTGCTCACAATGCAGTCTCCTCTACACTGGGGAGAAGAAAAGAAGACCGGCCGATGACTTTGTACAACACCTACCTTCTGTTAGTAAGTATGATCTCAAGCTTCCAGTTGCCCGCCTCTTCAACATACCACCTGGCCAACATCTCTGTCTCAGGCCTGCTGCAGTGCTTCAGTGTGGCTCAGCACAGGCTGTCTCCAGACACGTATTCCCCTCCCGTCCCTTGTCAGCCTTTTGCAGGGACTGTTCTGTTTGGGACACCTTCGTCCACTCTTCCTTCATCCCACGCACCTTTGCACGTAATTGTATAAGGTGTAATACCTGCATATTTACCTCCTCCCTCCTCACTATCCAAGAACCATCTCTGTTTGGAGGCCCTGCAGCCTTCAGGACTCAATATCAAGTTTATACTTTTAGAACATGAACACTTTCATCTATGTCCTTTACCTGCCCCTACACCCCAAGCCCTGTTATAGCACGGGCTGCTTCCACAATAGGCAACCCTATTTTCATCTCATTGACCCCATTGTCAGCTTTACTTTCTCCTGAGCAGAGCATCACCCATCCTTCTGTCAATCTAATCATTGTCTTCTCTCTCTCTGGGCTCTATTACTGCTCATCAACTCACTCCTCTTCCTCTCCCACCCTCTGTCTTCAACATAAATACCTCCCTTTCTGAGCTACTTTGAGCTCTGAAGAAGAGTCACTGGACCAAAAACATTAACTCTGCTTTCTCTCCACAGATGTTGCCAAATCTGCTGAGTTCCCTACTGATTTTTGCTTTTGTTTCTAATTTCCAGTGTTTGCATTTCACTGTTTTATCACAGATCAGACATGCCCACTGACTGACGCTTGTTGATCTTTTGGCTGCGTTATCCTTAAAGATTGGCTGGCTATGTTGCCACAGAACTGACTGCTACATACTCCCTGGACTGCAGAGGTACAGACTCCTTGAGTAAGACCACCCAGACTCTGACAATGGCCAATCCCTTGGACTGGTATCAGAGGCTTCCCTTGACTTACTGCTCTGGGACCCCTGACTGACATATAGTTCCATGGACTTTGGTGAGGACCACTCCCCAAAGACTTTGAGAGATGACTTGCTGCACTTGCAGTGTGTTTGTCATGAAAGCTGCTGACACATGGTGCAGGTGTGAGATGGATATGGCATACTATGCCCCTTTTACTGAAGATTGCTGACCTCTGAGGTGGCTGCTGATTCTGTGACAATACTAATTAGCAAGGCCTGGCAAGGACATTGTGAGCTTACTGTGAGTATAAGTGAATGAGTGGCGAGACAGCAAGCAAGCAGCTCTGAGTTGCATCCAGGTACTGGCTGCCTGTCCCTGCAGACTTTTAATGCCAGTTGCAATGACCATGTGCGGTTCCTAAATGGACTGCCAGTGGATTGCAGAGGTGCCATGATGGTCATGCAGATTGTATAGATGTCACCTACATAACCAGTGCCAATGGATCATGACCTAAAATGAAGTTTAGTTCTGAGTGACATGGAGATTGGTCAATAGCAGCAGCGAATTGAATTTCCCAGGTACCAGTCGTGATTTCCATGTCAAGTATTCTTGACATCCGTGTTGTTTGGCATATTTTGAATTCTGAATATTCATGAGGTGAGCTGCGGTGTTAATGAGGCTTTAACAAGCTCTAATCACTGTCAATGAGCAAATCGCTATTGCCTAGTGAGAATCTCACCTCACTGCTCAGTGAATAAATGAGAAATGTAGTGATGTGCTCTCATTGTTGAAATGTGCTTCAACGAATTCATTGCACAATTCTGCCACTATACTCACCATAGTCCGCATCACTCATGCCTTTGTAAGCTTCCATCCTGTGGTATATTTATATATGACCTTGTATCATAATTTTACATCTGAAGGTGCTTGACAGAAACATTATCGAGTGTTGTCAGATTCTGTTTAATTTGGTGTTTTAAGATTGATATGCCAAATACTGGTGTTTACAGCCTTAATGTCAGTGTAATTTTCCCAGCGAAGACTACATAACAGCCCGAAATAAAAATTATCCGTCTATAAGCTGTTGGATAATTGCTATCAAAACTTAGCTTCTCTGGTGGTTGGAGGCTTTGAAGGGCAAAAATCCTTTTCAAGCCCAGGATGAGACATACGTTAATATAATTCACAAAGAACAGTTTTTGGCTACGAACGAACAGAGCCGAAAGCCCTCAAAAAAATAAGAAATTACATTTTATTTGGTATCTTTATAGTGGCACTTGCATGGAGGGTAAGGATGGGTGATTAGATAGCTGATTGGCCATATGGAATACAAGAAAATCTTGCAATCATTTCCCAAATATGTTTCATACTTGTCAGGAATTTACTTTCTCCTCTTACTAATTTATCTCAAAATAGAACATCAAACTCCTGTGGAATAATAAATAAAAACCCTGCATTCTGTGGTGGCTGATACTTTCATGTCACTTTGTGAAAACCTGACATTTTGAGGTGTCACATCACATTATACTTAGGAAAATCAACATGTTTGAACTTTCTCTTTCCTCAACATGAGTGCAGCTCATTATTGTTGGATAACACAGTCAACTAACTACAGGTTATTGTAAAATATTGAGGCTGAAAAGGCAGTTAGATTAATTCAAATATAATGACACAAAATAAACAAAGGTACCCATGAACTGTGGGTGACCCAACCTGTGTCTCCCTCTAAGATAGAGTGAGAAAGTCTGGTACAATCCAGAGGTCAAATGTACCTTGAAGTGTAAGTGTTTTTTAGTTAATTTCAACAGCCTTCACAAAGTGAAACTAAAATCTTTTTACCACAATGTAACTTCCTATGCAAATGATTGACACAAAATAAGAATGCTACGTTTGGGGGAAAATTCCTCCAACCTGGAGGAGGATGAGGGAAAAGTTAGGAAAGTTATACCTGCGTAAAGAGTAACCGCATGTACACACAACGATGGAGAAAGTAACTTATAATGAGTTCTGGCCAATTGCCTTCCACAGGAATGTGGAGGTGGGGCAGAGAAGGATCAGGTTAGTGCAAAGAAAATGTGAAGTATTTTCCATTTTAGGCAAAAAATACATCACACGAGCTGGGTGGAAATAATGGGGTGTGAAAGCTGACTTGCTGTAAACTAGAATAGCCCTTCTACATTCTACTCTTCTGCCTGGTGCCATAGTCATTTTACAAATTGCTATTGTTCATCAAGACAGATGGTGAGAAAAGAAGTCTCTAACTGTTGAAATGTTTTCTGAAAATAATTCACATTTTAGAAAATAAACTAGTCTATGAACACTCATCTGAATGAAGCATCATTACAATATTTATAAATAATAAGATTTTGATCCTGGCAGTAAAATAAGAATTGACTTTACAGTTAGTAAGTAGCTTGTATTTCTAATTGAAATGTCAAGCAATGGGTGGTTGATTTAGTCTCTGACTAAATATTGAAGAAACTGTTGAAAAGTGAAAAATAAGAATCATGTGATATATTGATTTAAGTCTAATATTAAAATTATAAATAGCAATGATTTACCAGATGATTGTATCTTATTGACTTGAATTAAGGAACAGAGGGAGAGCTGTTAAGTTTGCTGATAATTTTTTAAAAACTCAAGCACTAAACAGTGAAATCCGGAATTTGTTTTCATATTTGTTTATAAATTTTAGTTACCCAAATATGAGCTGAGAAAAAATTTGGACCAAGGCCATGAAAGGAGAGAAATTTCTAATATCTACAAAATACAACATTCTAAATTAATACTGTTGAATATTGGAGTCCCTTAAAAACAGAACTTTTCTAGTATTTACTGTGTAGCATGAGGTTTCATTTAACAATTATTACAGCAGAACTTCAACTTTTCAAAATTCTAGCATATGAATACAAAGTGAAAAATTGCAAAAGATAAAGAAGTCATGACGCCTATTGAACTAGTTTCAATAATTTATCAGGCACCAAACCCACCCAATTATCAATGTGTTGTTTCCAAAAGTAAGCTTAGAAGCAATGAAAATTAACTCTGAGTCAGACAAAGTGACAAGGATTATCTGATGTCATGACTGGCAGTCCCATGGCCATTGGCCAAAATGGTTCAGACAATTGATTGACACAGAAGAAACATGAATAAGTGCCAGGTTGAGAGGGCAGAAATACTCAAGACAGAAGGTGTTGGGGGAAGCCCACAGGGGCTACACCAATTCCATGATGGAATTACCGCACTGGGGCCAAGGAAGTCAGAAAAGTCAAGGAAGTCAGAAAAGTCAAATCTACATTGGAGGACCTGTATAGTTTATTTGAGTTGGTGGAGAGAAGATGTTGATAGTTCAGATTAAGTGATTGGTATGTGAGAATAGCAGAACAATGGTGTGTCTATATGCCAGACAGCAGGTTAGATAGCATCAATGGAGAGACAGCAAGCTAACTTGTTGAGTCTAGATGACTCTTTATTCATTCAAGTTGGAAAAATTCATCTGATTCACCAACGTCCCTTAGGGAAGGAAACTGCCATCCTTACCTGGTCTGGCCTACATGTGACTCCAGACCCACAGCAACGTGGTGGACTCTTAACTGCCCTCTGGGCAATTAGGGATGGGCAATAAATGCTGCCCAGCCAGTGACACCCTCATCCCATGAATATTGTTGTTTTCAATCTCAAATGTTAATGTTGAACTCTCTCTCTGCACTTTTTCTGTGGCTGTAACACTGTGTTCTGCACTCTGTTCTGCTACCCCGGTGCACATTGTATGGTGCAATCTGCCTGTATAGCTTACAAAATAACACTTTTGACTGTAACTCAGTACAAGTGACAGCAATAAATCAAACTCAAACTCAAGTCCTCTTTCCAGATGAAGGGACAAATAAACCACAAGTCATAAGCAAGAAACTGACTGGAGATGGCAGAAGTACCAAGCAGCTTCAGAGTGAGCAGCACAAAGGTGTTATGTGACAGCAGTGACACATTTGCTCACATTCAAGCTTGTAGGAGAAGAGCAGTATAAATGTGAGGGAGCGCTTCTCCTAAAAGCTTGCAAATGGACACTACAAATGACAGTTAACAGATCAGTCAATTAGCTATCACACTATCTACCTCCTATGCCTTTGTTGTCACTGGGACAAGACATACACAGAGATGGTGATGGAGGAGCTGGAACATTGATGAGTGAATCAAGCTGTTAGCATGCCGATTGGCATAGCTAATATTACATAAGTGCAATTTATTAGCATGGATGGAGATAACACAATGAAAGATTGCAAGGAGAAGTTAAAAAGATTCTAGAAAGCTATAGATTGCAAGGATTGTTTTTCAATGCAACGTATTTTGCATGTAGTAGTACACTCCCAGAAGACATATTAATACTGACTGAATTATCTTGTTTGGAGGCATATGTCAGGTATAAACAGCTGAGATTGAGTGAATCCCTACAGGAGTATTAGGAACAGTAGGAGTCTACTTAAGAGTGAAATGAGGAGAGCAAAAAGGAGACATGAGATAGCTTTGGCAAATAGGGTTAAGGAGAATCCAATGAGATTCTACAAATTCATCAAGGACAAAAGAGTAACTAGAGAGAGAATAGGGCCACATACAGATCAACGAGGTCGTCTATGTGTGGAACTACAGGAGATGGGTGAGATACTAAATGAATATTTCACCTCAATGTTTACTGTGAAGAAGGACATAGACATTAGGGAACTTGGGCAAATAAATAATGATGTCTTGAAAAGTGTCTTCATTACAGAAGAAGAGGTGCTGGAGGTCTTCAAATGCATAAAGGTAGACAAATACCCAGGAGATCAGGTGTATTCCACAAAATTGTGGGAAGCCAGGGAAATGATTACTAGGTTCCTTGTTGAGATATTTATATCATCAATAGCCACAGGTGAGATGCTGGAAGACTAGAGGTTGGCTGATGTGGTGCTATTATTTAAGAAAAGTGGTAAGGAAAACCAGAGAACTATAGACCAGTGAGCCTGATGTCAGTGGTGTTAAGTTGTTGGAGGGGATTCTACATGCGTTTGAAAAGGCAAGGACTGATTAGGGATCGTCAACAAGGCTTTGAGCATGAGAAATCATGTCTCACTAACCCAACTGAGTTTGTTGAAGAAGTAACAGTGAAGATTGATGAAGGCAGAGTGATAGAAGTTGTCTACATGGACTTCAGCCAGGTGTTTGACAAGGTTCCATATGGTAGACTAATTAGCAATGTTCAATCACATGGAATTCAGGGAAGCTAGCCAATTGGATTGAAGGTAGGAGACAGAGGTAGTGGTAGAGGGATGTGTTTTGGACTAGAGGGCTGTGACCAGTGGTGTGCCAGAAGGATTGATGCTGGGTCCACTGCTTTTCATCACTTATATAAATTATCTCAATGTGAATACAGGAGATGTGGTTAGTAAGTTTGCAGATTACTCCAACATTGGTGGCATGGTGGACAGGACCTTGATCAGATGGGCCAAAGAGTCCAGAAGTGGCAGCTGTAGTATAATTTAGATAAATATGAGATGTTGCATTCCAGTAAGACAAACCAGGGTAGGACATACACAGTTAATGGTAAGGGACAGTGGATAATTGCCAAACAAAGACACTTAGGGTTGCAGGTGCACAATTCCTTGAAAGTGGAGTCCTGGTAGACAGGGTGGTGAAGAAGGCATTTGGTATGCTTGCCTTCGTTGATCAGTGCATTGAGTGTAGGAGTTGGGACATCACGTTTCAGCTGTACAGGACATTGGCGAGGACATTTTTAGAATACAGTCTTCAATTCTGCTCTTCCCACTTTGGAAAGATGTTGTCAAGCTTGAAAGGGTTCAGAAAAGATTTACAAGGATGTTTCTGGAATTGGAGGGTTTGAGCAACAGGGAGAGGCTGAATAAGCTGGGGCTTCTTTTCCTTGCAGCGTTCAAGGCTACAGGGTGACCTTATAGATGTTCATATAAACTCGAGGGTCATTGATGGGGTAGGGAGTCCAAAACCAAATGGCATAAGTTTAAGGTGAGATGGGAAAGATTTTAAAGGGAACTTGGGAGTGTTTTTTTCACATAGAGGGTGGTGCGTTCAATGGAACAAACTGCCAGAGGAAGTGGTGGAGATGAGAGCAATTACAACATTTAAAATGTATCTGAATAGATATATGAATAGGAAGGATTTAGAGGGATATGGACCAAATGCTGGCAAATAGGACTAGATTAGTTTAGGATATCTGGTTGGCATGGACAAGTTGACCAAAGGATCTGTTTCCATACTGTACAGCTCTGTAATTCTATGTTATTTCCCAATGTTGTACTTCTGATCACAATTCTTAGTTATTCCAACATTAAGTTTGTATGTCAAAATTTCTTATTAGATTTACCCAATTCAACTTTCAATTTTGCACATCTCTAATATCTCAAATGCTTAATCAAAGTATTTTTGTTGCTAATTGAAAATTCTGATGTCAAAATTTTCTTTTAAATCAAAACCATCCAGACCAAAGCAGTCTGCTTAACTCACACCCCACTCACTACCTTCAACATTTTCCTTCTCCTCTATTGATGCACAGTAGCAGCATTGTGCAGCATCTATAAGATGCGCTGCAAACCACACACCCCTCCAAATCTCCTTAAATTGCACTTGCTGTGACTCCTAGCACCTAGACATACAAACGTAGCAGATATATGGGAACAACATCACCTCCAAGTTTCCCACTAAGCTACACACCATCATGACTTGGAACTGCATCGACATTCCTTCTCTGTCACTCAGTCAAAATCCTGGAACTGCATCCATAGCAGCACCCTACACCAAATGGATTACAGTGGTGCCAAAAGGCAGCTGACCATTACTGTCTCCGGGGCAAATAAATATGGGCAATACTTACTGGACTAGCCAGTGATACCCACATCCCTCGATCATTTTTAAATAATTTTATATTTCATAACAATGTTGCTGTGTCTTTTGACACCTTTATTAAAGCTTTAATTTGATGGCTCAGCCTTTACTTAGAACTTGATGGTTTTTTGTCCAAAGCATGATTTTTTGCCAGCTGAAAGCAAGCCTTATAAAGGTAAACAATTCTTGATGTTTCCTGACTGCCTGTAGAGGTGCAGCTGATGCCAAACAATGCACCCTAGTATATAGACAAGACCCGAGGACTAATTTCATCCACAGGACTGAACAGTTTTGCTTTCAGTACATCTTTTGGAAACAAAAACTTACCGTTCTGCTAATTTGAAGGGTTCAGATGCAAAGTCAAATTCCTGGAGAAGATTGTAAGCCCAGGGACGTTGGAGCACTTCTAATCAGTATACCATTATTACTTTATGTCATGTGGGAAGAATAGAGTGGTATTTTCCAGATGGACTCTGCTGGCATCTTCTGCTATCATTTATCTTTTCTACCAGTACGTGATACTGCTTAAGCATTGCTTGAGGTAATTTCCTTCCAACTAATGCATCATATCTGTTGTAAGAGTGGTATTAGAAGTGGGACTCACAGAGAAATTTAGTTTTTAGATTTTGGCAGATCTTGACCACAGTTAACCTGTACAGGCAGTCAACCATTCATAAGGAATTTTCGAATACTTTATTACATATTGAAAAAGACAGCAGTTTAAATATGATGCATTAGTTAAATAGACAGAAAACGTGTAAGATCCATGACAATTGAGCATGCCAGAAAATGACCAGGCAGTTGGTACAGAGCATGCACATCTTAATAAGGTTGTGATGGCAGCATTGTGCTCTCCAGCAGAAGTTTTCAGGATGTCTTCCCAGGGTCTTCTTTTCTGGCCCACCTAAAGAAGACAATTCCCTGGCAAGCAGAGATAATGGGAACTGCAGATGCTGGAGAATCCAAGATAATAAAGTATGAAGCTGGATGAACACAGCAGGCCAAGCAGCATCTCAGGAGCACAAAAGCTGATGTTTCGGGCCTAGACCCTTCATCAGAGAGGGGGATGGGGTGAGGGTTCTGGAATAAATAGGGAGAGAGGGGGAGGCGGACTGAAGTTGGAGAGAAAAGAAGATAGGTGGAGAGGAGAGTATTGGTGGGGAGGTGGGGAGGGGATAGATCAGCCCAGGGAAGATGGACAGGTCAAGGAGGTGGGATGAGGTTAGTAGGTAGGAGATGGAGGTGCGGCTTGGGGTGGGAGGAAGGGATGGGTGAGAGGAAGAACAGGTTAGGGAGGCAGAGACAGGCTGGACTGGTTTTGGGATGCAGTGGGTGGAGGGGAAGAGCTGGGCTGGTTGTGTGGTGCAGTGGGGGGAGGGGACGAACTGGGCTGGTTTTGGGATACGGTGGGGGAAGGGGAGATTTTGAAGCTGGTGAAGTCCACATTGATACCATTGGGCTGCAGGGTTCCCAAGCGGAATATGAGTTGCTGTTCCTGCAACCTTCGGGTGGCATCATTGTGGCACTGCAGGAGGCCCATGATGGACATGTCATCTAAAGAATGGGAGGGGGAGTTGAAATGGTTCACGACTGGGAGGTGCAGTTGTTTATTGCGAACCGAGCGGAGGTGTTCTGCAAAGCGGTCCCCAAGCCTCCGCTTGGTTTCCCCAATGTAGAGGAAGCCACACCAGGTACAAAATCTGCTTTCCGGAGAGACCACTCTCTCCATGTCTCTCTTGTTCACTCCACCCTGCCTTCCAACCCCACCACACTCGGCACCTTCCCCTGCAACTGCAGGAAATGCTACACTTGCCCCCACACCTCCTCCCTCACCCCTATCCCAGGCCCCAAGATGACTTTCCACATTAAGCAGAGGTTCACCTGCACATCTGCCAATGTGGTATACTGCATCCATTGTACCCGGTGTGGCTTCCTCTACATTGGGGAAACCAAGCGGAGGCTTGGGGACCGCTTTGCAGAACACCTCCGCTCGGTTCGCAATAAACAACTGCTCCTCCCAGTCGCGAACCATTTTAACTCCCCCTCCCGTTCTTCAGATGATATGTCCATCTTGGGCCTCCTGCAGTGTCACAAGGATGTCACTCGTAGGTTGCACGAACAGCAACTCATATTCCGCTTGGGAACCCTGCAGCCCAATGCTATCAATGTGGACTTCACCAGCTTCAAAATCTCCCCTTCCCCCACCGCATCCCAAAACCAGCCCAATTCGTCCCCTCCCCCCACTGCACCACACAACCAGCCCAGCTCTTTCCCTCCACCCACTGCATCCCAAAGTCAGTCCAGCCTGTCTCTGCCTCCCTAACCTGTTCTTCCTCTCACCCATCCCTTCCTCCCACCCCAAGCCGCACCTCCATCTCCTACCTACTAACCTCATCCCACCTCCTTGACCTGTCCATCTTCCCTGGACTGACCTATCCCCTCCCCATCTCCCCACCTATACTCTCCTCTCCAGCTATCGTCTTTTTTCTCCGTCTTCAGTCTGCCTCCCCCTCTCTCCCTATTTATTTCAGAACCCTCACCCCATCCCTCTCTCTGATGAAGGTTCTAGGCCCGAAACGTCAGCTTTTGTGATCCTGAGATGCTGCTTGGCCTGCTGTGTTCATCCAGCTTCACACTTTATTATCCCTGGCAAGCATGCTCCCTACAAGTGCTTGTTGATATAGCCTATATTGGGGGCTGGCAATTTATGATGTTTCGATCACTTTTTTGAAAATTTGACCACAGGACAAGTACTTATGGTCATTGGCCTGCTTGCCCACTTGTATCATAAGGACTATTTTCATCTTTTCTAAGATTAAATCATTCTGTTTCTCCTAAACAATTTGGGGCACCAGGATGAGGACCTTCATAACTATTATCTTTAAACTTGCCTTTCATACTAGTTTAAGAAATTCTTTCCCTTTGGCAATCAAAAGAACTGCTGTAAGTAGCTATTACATGAGTTCTGATGCTATACAGGAAATATGAGACAAAAAAATGCATTAAAGGGTCGGGATTCAAAATTTTGGAAATAAAGGTTTTCTCTTCTACCTGCTGTTCTTTATTTTTGTTTCTGTAGCATACATCTAACGATGGGGGCCATTCCTTCTAACTCACATCATGTCATATCTGTAAATTGTAATCTCTGTTTCTTCACCCATGGAAGTTGATCCAAAAGGATTGTCATGCGCATTAATTTTCAACCTTATAATTAACAGGATGCCCATTTATGTGAACAGATATTGTGGAATTTGTAAAACTTAGATAATCAGTTTCTGATAGGAATGTCTGAGGTATAGTTGCTAAAAGCTTTAATCCTTACATGAGCAATTTAACTTATTATTTGTCTTTTTTCTGTTCTGGAACTGTGTACTGCCTCTGCATTTTCTGTGAAAGTGGCCTTAAATTATACAGAACCAACCTTATCCAGGACAGGTATTATTTAAGCCTGTGAGGCTTTTCTGTCCCAGAGCATTCACACTGTCTCATAGTAGCTGCTGTTTATAACCTGTTGTCTATAAACTTGTATTCTTGCATCCATCAATTATGTATGAACTCTCCTGCTATAGCTTTGCCACAGCACAACAATATTGTAGTTTCTTTTCTTTGTGAGTCTTTTTAACTCTGCATTTCTGTATTCAAGTTTTCAACTAAAGCTTAAATTGCATTACTAGCTGTCTTGTAATTTCTTGCTTTTAAGCTTTCAAAATCTGTTTCATTATAACACTGTATCGTTGTACAGCTGACTGAACTTCCCTGAATTTTTCATGGTTTCTCCTATTTTAACAGTCTAAAGGGTGTTTAACCACTTAAAGTCATAGAGTCCTACAGCACGGAGGCAGGCTCTTCGGCCCAAACTGATCCATGCTGACCAAAATGTCCATCCATGCTAACTCCATTTCCCTGCACTTGGCCCATATTCTTCTCAACCTCTCCTACCTGTGTATTTGTCCAGATGTCTTTTAAATGTTGATAATGTATCCTCTTGGACCGCTTCGCTGGCAGTTCATTCCATATGCATATCACCCTCTGTGTAAAAATGTTGCCCCATAGCTTTCCCCTCTTACCTTAAAATGATACCTTCTAATCCTTGATTCCTCAACCCTGGGAAAAAGACTGAGTGCATTCACCCTATCCATGCCTCTCATGACCTTATACACTTCTATAAGATCGCACCTCGTCAAGCCATTTCCTGCCTTCTGCATCCAAGATTGAATTTTTCCATTTCTTCTCTGATTTGAGTTTGCCTCCAGGAGGATTTTTTTTTACTGATGCAGCAACACTTAGGTTATCACTTGTAACAAAAAAAATCTGGATACAGGTACTACACTCACAGACACTGATGCTGTTGATTATCTGAAGTCACGGTTGTCCAGTGGATCTTCAATTAGTTCCCAAATGTCCACCATCAAGATCTTGCTTTGATTTTTTTTATTGGTGAAGGGATAGAGACGGAATGCAGTGGTTCTTGACCGCAGTGATTGCTGACATGATCCTTTTGCTGATCAGGACACTGCTTCTTGGTCTGCCTTCTCCAGATATTTCCACTTATTTGCAGGAGGCATAGGATGGCTTGCTTACAAAATTCTTTTACTTATCAATTAAAAGTCATAACTTGCAACAACTATAAAGGGCAAATAAAGGCTATTTTCTGGCTTGAGATGCTATAAAGAGGAGTACAAAAACACTTCCTTCTCCTCTAGAGATCCAATCGTTCCTGCCAAAACATGCACATGCAGGAACTGTTCAGCTGCTTGGAAGCAAATCACATAGTCGTTGACTGGATGGAGGGAACTAGTCACTTGTCCACAGAACAATCAACTCCTTGTTGCTAGTCAAAACTCTATTCGTGTACATCTCTTGGCTCCAGCCCATCTGCAAACCATGGTTCCACTGCTGCTTGACCAAAATTCTTTAGAAACCATACTTAGGATGAATTTAGATTACATTTTCTTTAAAAAGACAGCAATCATTCAACAATCATTGGTTTTTAAAACAGTTTGTTTCTCACTTCAGCCTATAACTGGGGTAGACCATGGCCTAGTGGCATTATCGGTAGACTGTTAATCCAGAGATAGAGCTAATGTTCTGGGAACCTGGTTCGAATCCCACCATGGCAGATGGTAGAATTTGAATTCAATACATATCTGGAATTTAGAATCTAATGATGACCGTGAGTCCATTGTTGATTGTTGGAAAAACCCATCTGGTTCACGAGTATCCTTTAGGGAAGGAAACTGCCATCCTTACCTGGATAATAAAATGTGAGGCTGGATGAACACAGCAGGCCAAGCAGCATCTCAGGAGCACAAAAGCTGACGTTTCGGGCCTAGACCCTTCATCAGAGGCTCTGATGAAGGGTCTAGACCCGAAACGTCAGCTTTTGCGCTCCTGAGATGTTGCTTGGCCTGCTGTGTTCATCCAGCCTCACATTTTATTATCTTGGAATTCTCCAGCATCTGCAGTTCCCATTATCTCTGCCATCCTTACCTGGTCTGGCCTACATGTGACTCCAGGCCCCAGCAATGTGGTTGGCTCTTAATTGCTCTCTGGGCAATTATGGATGTGCAATAAATGCTGCCTACCTAGTGACTCTGTCATCCTGTGAATAAATAAATGGAAATGGGACCAAAAATTCCTTAAAAGATATGGTCTTTACGTGCCTCCACTCTTCCAAAACTGAAATATTATTTCAAAAATAACAAATTTTGTAAACAATAATAAATAAATATCTAAAATATATGAGAAAACAGAACACAAGACTTATAGCCATTCATTATTCCTTTCCTCTTAAACAATGCTACACATTCTTAACATTTCTTCAGCCTTTAACTCATTCCAACATTTTACACTTGGGGTATTGCATCTGCAGTTATATTTTTTCCAGCAATGTGAATAATCTTTAAATTAAATGGTAACTATAAAAGACTACCTGTCACATTCTGGGTCTGGACTTTCTCAATGAAGGCCATTGGATTATGATCAGTGTAAATTCATATTTTCTTTTTAATGTGTTGGACAAAGCCTTCAAAGTATTGAGGAATCAACAACAATTACAATATTTCTTTGTCTATAGAAGATGAATTCTAATATTAGTCTGGTTTCTTAGAGAAACACCCCACTGGCTTCTGTTTTTCCTGACTCATCATCCTGCACCAAGACAGCACCTATCCCTAAGTTGTTAACATCAATTGTCATTTTGAGATGTCTGGAAAAATCAGTGCCAACACTGGCTCATTTACTAGAATTGTCTGCAGCTTTGCAAAGTTTGCTTGATATTCTGTTGACCATACAACTTCTATTTGTTTCTTTGACAAATTTATACATTCACTTGCATTGTCCAAGTCATTAATATAAATTGCAACTCATCGTGTCGTCATAAGTTGGGATCCCGACAGCACTTCACTAGTTATGTGTTGCCATCCTGACAAAGCCCATTTATCCCAACTCTCTGTCTACTATTAGTTAGCCAATCCTCTATCCATGCTAATATACCACTGCTAAGTAGCCTTATGTGTGGTACATCATAGAACCCCTACAGTGTAGAAACAGGCCCTTCAGCCCAACAAGTCCACACTAAAACTTGGAGCATCCCACCCACACCCCATCCCCTTATATTCCACCTAATGCATGCATCCCTGAACACTACAGGCAATTTAGCATGGCCAATCCACCTAGCCCCCACATCTTTGGACTGTGGGAGGAAACTGGAGCATCCGGAGGAAAGCTACGCAGATACGGGGAGAATGTGCAAACTCCACACAGACAATTGCCCGAGGGTGGAATCCAGGTCACTGCTGTGAGGCAGCAGTTTTAACCACTGAGCCACCATGCCACCCCATAGTGCGGGAACAAGCCCTTTGGCCCAACAAGTCCACACCAGCTATCAGAGCATCCCACCCAGACCCCATTCCCCTATAACCCACCTAATCTACACATCCCTGAGCACTGTGGGCAATTTTTAGCATGGCCAATCTACCTAGCCCATATATCTTTAGACTGTGGGAGGAAACCAGAGTACCCAGAAGAAACCCATGCAGACATGGGGAGAATATGCAAACTCCACACAGACTCTCACCTGAGGGTGGAATCGAACCCAGGTCCCTTGCTCTGTGAGGCAGCAGTGCTAACCACTGAGCTACTTATAAGAACTTCTTATGAAAATCCGAACATGTTACATTTACTAGTTTCCCTTTATCTTTTCTTGTTACCTCATCAAAGAACTTTAACAAATTTCGTGAGCATGATTTCTTTTTGTGAAGCCATGCAGAATCTGCTTGATTATATTAAAGTTTAGCTAACAGACCCAAATTTATCTAGTTTTTTTTTCTTTCTCCCTTTTTAAATACAAGTGTTGTATTTGAAGTTTTCTGATCCTCTGGGATTCTTGGAAGATTATTACCAATGCATCCACTATTTCTGTAACTACTTCCTTTAAAGTCCGAGGAAGCAACTCATTAGGTTTAGGGTACTTATTAGCCTTAATCCTAATTAGTTTTGCTAAAGTTTATTCCTCTAATTTATTGCATTTATTCCTGACCTATCACAACTTTAGCCTGTTAACTATGTAGTGTTTTTGGAAATGTGTTGGAGTTCTTTATCATGAAGATTGATGCAAAATATTTAATCAACTCTTGAGCTATTTCCTGGTTCCCGTTATTATTTCCCTCTCTTGTTCTCTAAATGGTCTGTGTTTGCTTTGATTTAGATTTAGATTTATTGTGACAATGTATATTAAAAGGACAGTGAAAAAATGTTTTCTTGCGTGTTATATGTAAAGTGTTGCCACGCTCCAGTGCCATCTTGAAACTGAATTCAGTGCAAGATTTTATTACAATAGCGTTCATCTTTCTCTCTTCTTCTTGATCCTCCTTCACTGCTCCTCCAGTTTCTGCTTGACATCAGTTGGAGACTCTGAAATGGGCCCTTGGTCTCTCTCTCTCTCACTCTGTCTCTCTCGCTTTGTCTCTTTCTTTATATATGTTTAAAGACATTCTTGCCCTTTGTCTTGATATTACTTACTAGTTTGCCCTCATGGTCTATTTTCTCCATTTTTTGTCATCATCTTTTGCTAGCTTTTAAAACTTTCCCAATCCTTGCCAAATGGTGTGTATTATTTTCAATTTGTCACTACCTTTGATCTCCATGGTAACCGTAGAGGTTTGTCCATCAGAAGTCTGTCTGATGTTTCACCCAACGGCTGTGTTATATATTAGACTGGGCTGAGCTTCATCTTAGTTCAATGATTAATCATTTCATAATCATTACCTTACACAACATCATGTACTGAATTTTGATAACTTGCATGTCTCCATATTCGTAAAGAGCCTTGCAATTTATGGCTGGGTGGAAGTCAAGATATGATAGCGGACCTGAGTTCTGTTCTGCCTTATTTTAATGATCTTAGAATTAAGATCTAAATATTTAACTCCATCTTACAAACCAGTTTACTGCATATGCTGAGATTTAAAATAATTCAAGATTAAACAAAAATACGTACCTAAAAGAACAAAATTTAGGCCATTCATTTATAGTTACATCAGATTGATGGGCAGAGTCATGGATTTCAATCCAAAACACTCCTAAAATGTCAAAAATTCTAAAATGGAAGCATGAAACATGAAAAACAAGTCTTCCGTCTTCTCTGCAGAAGTTGGAAACAGAAAGAAATCCTACCCAATTATCGTAAAATTACATAAAGGTACAGGCAATTAAATCAAACAATACTGCTGATGCCCTGTTACCTTTGAAATCAGCAATGACCAGCAATATTGTGCCGCTTAAGAAACACAGGAAAAATAAATGATGCTTGAAATTTGCTGTGATATGTTTTCAACAGTCTGGGAGTGAACTAGATTCTTTAGATTTACATTTGAAACCATTGGAGAAAGCAGTTGGATGTACAAGTAAAACAAGTTAGAGAGGGAATTGAGAGCTAGGACTGAAATTGAAAAAGACTTCAACAGAATCCAGAGTTACAAAATACCAGAGTCACAGAATCACTACGAAGCAGAATGAGACCATTTGGCCCATCATGGCAGCATAGGTTTTCTGTATACCAATGCAATTATCCTACCTTTTTTCCAGGAAGACTGAATTGTTTATATTACAATACTTATGTAACGCCCTCTTGAATGCCTCAAGTGAACTTGCCTTCACATATTCCTGACAGTGCATTCTTCTTGCTGTGTGAACAATATTTCTTCCACATCACATTTGGTTCTATTGCAAATTGTTCTAAATCTGTCCTCCCTTATATCTGAACCTTATGTGAGTGGTAATAGTTTCTCTGTGCCCAACCTGTCCAGGCACCTTATTATTTGAAAAAACTCTATCAAATCTTGATTTAGTCTTCCCCTCTGATATGGAAAATAGCCCAACTTCTCTAGTCTATCCTCATCACTGAAATGTCTCATAGCATTCTTGTAAACCACACTTTCTAATGTATTCACATCTCTCCTGAAATGTGCCACCAGAACTGTGTGCAATACTCCAGCTGAGGTCTACCTAGTGTCTTGTACATATTCAGGATTGCTCATCTACTCTTCCCCAATAATAAAGCCTAGGATACCATATGCTTTATTATTTTCACCTGTTCGTCACCTTTAATTACATGTGCACATATGCATCCAAATTTATCTACTCCTGGATCCCTTTTAGAGTATCTCTGTTATATATTGCCTCTTAATTTTCCTTCTACCATAATGTAACACATTACACTTCTCCATATTGAACTTCTGCTGTTTATCTGCCCTCTCCACCAATGTGTCAATGTATTTCTACGCTCACAGACTACAATGCTTCCGGGTTTTGCATTTACCACATACTTTGAAACTGTTCCCTCCACATCAAGGTTTAGATGAGGACTTCCCAATTGGATTGGTCCCATGACATGATTGTGTGGTTGCATGCTCTGAAGTGGCAATAGTTGTTCGGAAACTAAGAGCAATCCCTGACAGCTCTGACCCCTTTAGAGATTTTTCCCACTGGAGGGCATGGCCTAATTTACCACTCATGGATGTTTAATTCCTGCTCTGTGACAATGTGTGTGGAATGGTACGGTTTCACTTAATCAGTCTTTTTATCAACTGTCCCATGAGGGAGATGGTTAGAGGGTGATACTGGTGACTGGATGGAGTAAAGGTGGGGAGTTGGTTAAAGGAGGGAGTGTTGGTGGGAGTTAATGAAAGGAGGGAGAGAAGGTAGCAGTTTGTGGACGGAGAGGAAGATGGTGTGGAATTCACGAATGGAGGTAGAGTGGAGAGTTTGGTGAAGAAAAGAAGAAAGCTGGAGGTTTGGTGAAGGGAGAGAGATCAGTCACTGGTGAAAGGGAGATGGAGGTATTGACAAAGGCTGGGTAAGATATATGTGTTTAGTGAAGTGAGTGTATGGCAGGGGGGTTTAGTTGCTGAAGGTTGAGGGAGACAGGGAGGGGTCAGTTGATGAAGAGAGTGAGAGACGGGGGACATGCTTAACTTCTTTCACACTGCTGCCATAACCCATAAAACTCAACATTTTTCAGGCTTGAAAATATTACAATATTACCAGTGTCTACTGGTGTGAGGCTGAAAAAGCATAGCAAGTCAAACAGCATCAGAGGAGCAGGAAAGTCAGTGTGTTGGGCCATAAGCCTTTGTCAGGACTTGGTGGGTGGGCAGGAGCCCAGAAATATATAGAGGGGGTAGTGACGCAGGGAGAAGGGAAGGTGGGATGATGACAGGTGGATGTAGATAAGGCGTTATAAGAATTGGTCTGTGGGAAGGGTGGAGTGGATAGATGAGTAGAAGATAGATAGATTAGGTCTGTTCAGAATGGGGAGGGCTGGACATGGGATAAGGCTGGGTGTGGAGGGGTTTTGAAACTAGTGAAGTTAGTGTTAAGGCCTTTGGACTGTTAGCTTCCAAGGTAAAGTCCAGGTGTTGTTCCTCCAGTTTACGTTTGGCCTCAATCTGACAGTTGAGGAGGCCAAGGATGGACATGACATCAGGGGAGTGGGAGGGGGAATTGAAATGGACGGCAACCGGAAGGTCAGGTTGGTTGATGCGTGCAGAGTACAGGTGCTTTACGAACTGGCCCCTGAGTCTGCGTTATGTTTCCCCAGTATACAGGACACCACATTGGGAACAACAGGTGCAATAGATCAGGTTGGATGAAATGCAGGTAAATCTCTGCTGAACTCAACCCTGTTAAATATGAGAGTGTAAGGTTAATGGCCAAAACTGCATGGCTGGTACAGCACTAACTTAGTACTTTGGTACATTCCACTTTGAATCTTGGGCAAACCCTCATCTGGGTGACTGGACTAGAAAACCTCATGAGTACATGTTAATAAGGACTATTGCCCATTGATTCTCCTCCAGTTCCTTTTCCCAGCCAAGTTTATAGAAGGTAGAATCATAAAATCCCTTCGGTTCATATAGCGATCATTCAGCCCTTGGGTTTACACCAACCTACGGAAGACCGTCACACCCAAACTTGTAATCCTGTGCTTACCATGGTTAATATGCCTAGCCTGCACATTCCTAGTACTATGGGGCAATTTAGCATGGCCAATCTTCTTGACCTACACATCTTTGACTATGGGAGGAAACCAGATCATCTAGTGGAAACCCATGAAGACACAGGGAGGATGTGCAAACTCCACACAGACAATCACCCAAGGCTGAAATTGAACTGGATCCTTAGTACTGTCAGGCAGCAGTGCTAATCACCGTCCTACCGTGCCACCGTCAGTGGGATTTAGGAAGTTGGGAACTGCCTGGCATGACCACACTTTGTACATATAATCCTAGGAACTATATGGTCTATCTACAGGTCCAAATGATTTTTTTGATGTGGTCTAGGGTTTGCTACTCTTCTAGAACTGGCTTAAAGTCAGTGGAGTTGAAGACTAATCACCAGATTATTGCTATGAGCAAACACTAAAGAAAAGTTTCTTTCTTTTTGTTTAATTATGAGTAATTTAAGAGATGGAAAAAAGACTGTTTGAGTAAAAGTCAAAAATTTACTCAGTGAGCATTGATGAGCTTATTTACCTTTCCATTTGGTTACAGAAAGATGTTCCACTGTGAGGATGGACAAATCAGGTGACCAGGGTCAGGGGTGGCCAGATGCCACTCTTTCATCTTTTTAGTTTTAGGTTTCTCTGCAACGATCCTTCATATCCCCATTTCTTATCGTCTTCTCTCCATTCCTTCCTATTTCAGTCTTTCCTTTTGCTTCTACTCTCACCATACTTTTATCTCCTCAGCTTCTCCTCTCACCTTGCCGATCCTTCATTTCACCTCCTCCCACATCTTCTGCTGCTGCATTTGTCCTTTATATTTCTATTGCTTACCTCTCCTCCCACTCACACTACTGCTGTTGCTGCTGGTCTGGATCTGTTAATTTTTCAAATCTATTGATTCTTCTTCAGAAATAAACACCCACTGAGTTTCTCCAGCAGACTATATTCATCTCCCAAGGTCCCTCTTACCTTCAATGTCAACTCAAGCCACCACTCATTCCCTTGACATTCTGTAGCCTTTATACCAATTTAGCAACAATATGACAATCCAGTACACTGACCCTTTGTCCTCCCTCCACATGAGAACTCTTCTAATATTTATCTTGAACAAATCTCATGAGTCAGGCTAACAAATATAAAGTTATATATCTATGGATGATAGTTTATAAAACTGATAAAGGGAACAATTCATTGAAATTCCTTCTACTAAGCTAATGTGAAAACAAACATTTGCATTCTAAGTTCTTTTTAAAGGTTGTTTGACAGTTCCAGTGGGCCATTATACATCTCAGCACAAGCTTGTCTGCTTGTGACAACTCCACAGGGCACATGATTCCCATGAAAGCTTTCTCAATTGAGAAGCCTGTAACTTTAAGGCTCCAAAATTGCACATGCCACTCTGCTATCAAAGTAAGGTGAAAAAGGGAAATTAAGGAATTACGGACAGGTTAGCGTAACACTTGTTATCACGAAATTAATAAAGTCTATAATTAAGGATAGGGCGGTTCATTATCTTGAAAACTTTTAGCCGGTCAGAGAGATCCAGCGTGGATTTATAAAGGATCACATCTGACAAATCCAATGGAATTTTTTGGAGAAGTAACCAAGGTAGTGGGCAGGGGAATATCGGTTGCATATATTAATAAAGACCTTCAGAAGTTTCTTGATACTATCCCACATGAGCACCTGTTGGCCAAAATTGAAACTGATGCCATTAAAAGCAAATTATTGGTTGTTAGGATTATTAAGAAAATTGGCTGAGCGGTACGTGGATTTGCAGGATGGTAGATGAATGCATAAAATTACGAAGAGACATTGATGAATAGGAAATAAAATACTGTAGCAAATGGATTTGAACAGCGGCAAATGTGAGGCAGTGACACATAAATTCATCATTAGATCTAAACTTTGAGGTAAAATCAAAATTAAGTACTCAGGAGAGATTACACAAACTAAATTTATACTCCCTGGACCTTGGAGGCTAAGGGATGAATTGATTGAAGTTTCAAGATTTAAAGGGGAACAGATAGAGAAGATAAAAACCATTTCCATTTGTTGAGTTGTTTGGGACAAGGAAACATAGTATAAAAATGCATGTCAAATCTTTCAGGAAATATTACTGCACACACAGGTAGAAATTTGAAAAGTTTTTTTCTGAAATAGCAATCAACTCTTGCTCCTTTGTTGTTACACCCTCTGGCCAGAAAAAAATGTCCCAACACAGTCAAAGGTTCTTCAAGAGGGGTCCAAGAAATGCAAACAAGTCTGATTCAAAAATATCATTCTATTGTGGCTGGAAATCTTATCTTTCTTCTCCAGTGCTTCAGTCATTTGCTTTGCCTGACATTGCAGTTGAGTTAAGAGGCAAAAATCACGAGTCATGAAAGGAATTGCTTTGATCCCATCCTAGGATAGACCTTTTAATAATACACGTGAACAATTCCACAGGGGCGACGGGGATTCCCCTTAGACTGTTCCTGTTTCCTCCTGCACGTAATTGATTCAGGCAGAAGAAACTCAAGATCTTGGGGAGCACCGAGTGTAAATGCCATTTGCAAAACAGTTTCAGTTACCATCTGGAATCTGACACTTTTGTGTCATTGTGGCTTTATTTTTTGTGGTTGTTGGGTAGGCTTAGCTTTTGATGTTTAGCTGTTTGTCAATGGTTAAAAAAATCCCATTGTTTGATCGAACAGATTATCTACTGTGGTCCTTAAACAATTAATAGTCAGTTTTTCATCAAGTGTTGACTATAGAGCTGTCACTTCTTCAGTGTAATTCCACAAAAACAGTAAATAGAATAAGGTGAAAATAATATCCTATAAGTGCTTATGTCCTTTTCATCAATCTTTATCATCAAATACATGCAGACAAAATGGGACTTTTTGGCTTGTGTGAAGTAAATCGATGTGTATTAATCATAGATTGTATAGCCAAAACCCAATAGTGAATAAGGACTTGTGAATATTTCTAATAAGGTAATATTCACGTAACTGAGGTCATTATGAAAAGGATATCACACTGGTGCCAGTGTGACACCACATTGGATTAACAAGTTAACCTAACTGTAAAACACATGAAATATTGCCACATTTGTGATATGTTTAGTAAGGTTTGTGAGGTTAGATGTGGTATTACAGTTGGATTGATATATAGGAACATGAGAGCTGGTAAAGCTGAAATTACCAGGCTCCTTTCACCTTCTACTATTCTTGTAGCTACATTACATGAGAATAAAACTTTGACTATTCATAATATTCAATCTGTATTAATTAATTTACAATAGACCCAGATGTAACAAAATCTCCAAAACCATGAACTTGAAGTCAGCTTTTTACCCACAAACATGCTAGTCAGACCACATTGTGTTGCAAAGTATTCATAAACTATATCTAAAATCATTTTTTTCTTACAGGAATGACACAATCTGTAAACACAATGAATTGATACTAATTGTTTCCATTTCTCTCTGGGAGTGTCCGTGTACCAGAGACTCCTGCCCTCTGATTTCTCTCCACAAGTATTGGCAGACCTGCTGAGTCTTTCCAGTAATTTATATTTTTGTTGGCTTTGATTTTAGCCTAATGCTTGCTCCACTTTTTCTCTTCCTCTCTCTCTCTCTGTCTCACTCACTCATTCACTCACACCTGCCCACAACCCCAGTCTCAATAACGTCTAAAACAGCAAATTGGAGCAGTGATGCCACTCCAACAAGAAGATACAGAAGCAGCTCAATGATAATGGTGCTTCTGTAGCATAGGAATTAGCATTAAAGCAATGAGGTCCAAAACTAGCAGTGGAAACATGACAGGACAAGACTAGGTGCAGTTAATCCAGAGTTTTGGTAGTATAGTATTAATGTCACTAAACTAGTACTCCAGGGATTCAGGCTAATGCTCTGGGGTTACAGGTGCAAATCACATGATGGTAGCTGGTGGAATTTGAATTCAGTCAATAGAGCTGGAGTCTGAAGCTAATATTAGTGATGTTAATTGTGAAACTATTACTGATTGTGAAAACCCATCTGATACACCATTATTCTTTATAGAAGTAAATCTACCATCCTTACCTCATTAGGACTATACGTGATTTCATGCGAATAACAATGTGTTTGTCTCTTAACTGCCCCTTGAAATGGCCTAGATTACCACTCAGATCAAGGGTAACTAGGGATGGAGTGCAAAGACCTTGGCCTTGCCAAGGATGCCCACATCCCATGGCAGAATTAAAAAAATCCTTCTCTTTGAATTGTGTATGCATTGGGAGGAAGCAGGAGTCACTGGGCCTCATTCCTCGTCTCTCCTCTCCTAAAAGGAGTAGCCCACAAAAGCATTCCAAAACAGATAAACAGAATCTCCAATCTTTTCCATCCCCATGCAATTGTTGAAATAATTCTGAACCCACGTATTGAGACAATTGTTGAGGAAATCTACAACCAGATATTGCTTTAGCCAAATTCCTACTCCCAACTGCTGGCCAGGGTGCGGACCTTGATTCAGTATTGATTAGGGGTTCAAGAAATTTTATTTAAATGACAGCCTGCTATATAGATTGCAGGGGTCTTCACAATAAAAGATCATCTGTAATTATGAGTGACTTTAATCTATGTATCAATTGGACTAATTAAATTGGTAATGATAGTGTAGAGGAGAAATTACTGCATTGTGTGCAAGATGGTTTTCTGGATCAAAGTAGTGAGTAAGCAGCTAGATAGTAGGCCATTGTGTGACAAGAAACAAATAATGGCAATCTAATTATGCAAGGGGATAAGCAATCCTAATATGATAAAACGCATTATCCAGATGGTGATTGACTTAATTATTTCTGCGACTAGTATCCTGATCCTAAATCAAGGAAATTATGACGATACAAGTCCTGAGTTGGCTGTGATAGATTTGGGAACATTATTTGAATGGATGACAGCAAAAAGACAATGGCAAATATTCATAAGTGCTCTGGGGTTACAGGTGCAAATCACATGATGGTAGCTGGTGGTTTTGGACCTCATTGCTTATCAGAGATAATGGGAACTGCAGATGCTGGAGAATCCAAGATAATAAAGTTCATAAGTGAACTGTTCATTTTCATTCCTGTCCGGTGCTAAAGGAAAATGGGAAAGTGGCCAAACATGGCTTATACAAGGGAAGTGAGTGGTGCATTAGATCCAAGGAAGAGTCATATAAATTGGCCAGAAAAAAAGCATAGACAAGAGAATTGAGATCAGTTTAGAATTCAGCAAAGGATAATAAAGGAATTGATTAGGAAAGAGAAAATAGAGTGACAGAGTAAGCTTGTTGAGTGCACAAAAACTGACTGGAAAAGATAAGTATGTGAAGAGAAAGAGATTGAAGACAAATGTAGGTCCCTTACTGTCAGAAACAGGAGAACTTATAAAGTAACAGGTTAAAAATACAAAATAAGATAAAAAAGCAGCTTGAGCTAGCTAGGATTCAGTTACTAATGAAGCAACTTGATTTCAAGAAAGATAAGAAATTTGAAAAGCGTTGGACTGGAAAGGGAATAAAAAACAAAAGGAAATATGAAAAAATTGATTTAGAATTTAGGAAACCAAGGGAATTTGAACAAACAGAAAAAATCTTCAATTACTTGGGCAGAGGATAGCACACAGGTTTGATGATCATTTGGAGCTCATTTCTGATTTTGATTGAGCAAGAAATACAGAAATAGAGAAACTAAGAGCAGGGAGCAGGAGTAGACCATCCAGTGCTTCAAGCCCACTCTGCCTTTAAATTTAACCATGACTGATCTTCTCTATCAATGCCATATTCCTGCTTTTCCCCTATATTCCTTGATGCCTTTGACATATGAAAAGTTATCAGTCCTTTTCTTCAATATACTCAGTAACTTGGCGCTTATCTAATGCCTAAATTCAGTGAGGAAGGAGTTGAAATGTTCTTTACCTCCTTTAAGAAAATTGCTGCATTGTTAAAATAGTCAAAAGAAACTTGGATAATTCTATGACAAGAGATAGTAGGAACTGCAGTTGCTGGAGAATCTGAGATAACAAGGTGCGGAGCTGTCTGAACATAGCATACCAAGTAGCATCAGAGGAGCAGGAAAGCTGACATCTTTTTCTTTGTCCATCTTCTTTCCGCCTCCCCCTCTCCCCCCTTCTCCTCCCCCATTTCTGAAGAAGGGTTAGACCTGAAACATCAGCTTTCTTGCTCTTCTGATGCTGCTTGGCCTGCTGTGTTCATCCAGCTCCACACCTATAAATTCTATGACAAAGTGTTTTGGTCAGAAAAGTATTGGAGGTTCATTCATCACTTTCTGATGAACAGTCTGCAGATTGTAACAGAGTTAATGCTGCTATGTTCAATGTAATAGTTCAAGAATCATATAGAGAATTTAAGGATGAGACGGAATTAGATTTTTGTAGAATTTCCAGGAGGTAAATAGATGGTCTTTAATTGATGGTTTAGGTTGATGAAGCTGGATCAAGATTTTGAAAAATTAGCATGGTTCCTTAAATGCAAATTCCTTTGAAAATTAGGTCCCACCTAGAAATTTTGCGAGACTCCTTGATGCCACACTAGGTCAAATGTGGTCATGATTTAAAGGGCAAGGACTCTTACCCCCATCTCTGGATTTCCAATCTTTTATCCAACTTTGAACCAAGGCTGTAAGGTCAGGAGCTGAATAATCCCAATGGAAACCAATGTCACTGAGCAGGTTACTGCTGCTTGATTATACCTTTGATGACACTTTCCTTCATTTTACTAATGGTTGAGAGGAGACTATTGGGGTGGGTTAGATTTGATCTGCTTTTTGTGTACAGGACATACCTGCACAACATTCCATATTCTGGGGTAGGTGCCAGAGTTGTAGCTGTACTGGAATAGCTTCACTAGGACTGTGGCAAGGTCTGGAACGTAAGTCTTGAGTATTATTCCTGGGATGTTAGAACATAGAACATAGAACAGTACAGCACAGAACAGGCCCTTCAGCCCACAATGTTGTGCCGACCATTGATCCTCATGGATGCACCCTCAAATTTCTGTGACCATATGCATGTCCAGCAGTCTCTTAAATGACCCCAATGACCTTGCTTCCACAACTGCTGCTGGCAACGCATTCCATGCTCTCACAACTCTCTGCGTAAAGAACCTGCCTCTGACATCCCCTCTATACTTTCCACCAACCAGCTTAAAACTATGACCCCTCGTGCTAGCCATTTCTGCCCTGGGAAATAGTCTCTGGCTATCGACTCTATCTATGCCTCTCATTATCTTGTATACCTCAATTAGGTCCCCTCTCCTCCTCCTTTTCTCCAATGAAAAGAGACCGAGCTCAGTCAACCTCTCTTCATAAGATAAGCCCTCCAGTCCAGGCAGCATCCTGGTAAACCTCCTCTGAACCCTCTCCAAAGCATCCACATCTTTCCTATAATAGGGCGCCCAGAACTGGACGCAGTATTCCAAGTGCGGCCTAACCAAAGTTTTATAGAGCTGCAACAAGATCTCACGACTCTTAAACTCAATCCCCCTGTTAATGAAAGCCAAAACACCATATGCTTTCTTAACAACCCTGTCCACTTGGGTGGCCATTTTAAGGGATCTATGTATCTGCACACCAAGATCCCTCTGTTCCTCCACGCTGCCAAGAATCCTATCCTTAATCCTGTACTCAGCTTTCAAATTCGACCTTCCAAAATGCATCACCTCGCATTTATCCAGGTTGAACTCCATCTGCCACCTCTCAGCCCATCTCTGCATCCTGTCAATGTCCCGCTGCAGCCTACAACAGCCCTCTACACTGTCAACGACACCTCCGACCTTTGTGTCGTCTGCAAACTTGCTGACCCATCCTTCAATTCCCTCGTCCAAGTCATTAATAAAAATTACAAACAGTAGAGGCCCAAGGACAGAGCCCTGTGGAACCCCACTCACCACTGACTTCCAGGCAGAATATTTTCCTTCTACTACCACTATGTTGTCAGATCTTATTTCCAGAGATTAGGAGATCAAGCTTTTGAGTGTGGTGAGCTGATGTATCAGGTCAAAATAACATAATTAAAGAAGATCTAAGCCACCTTGGGCAATTTGCCTTCAATTTAAAATTGAAGTTTGATAGATCTTCATGGTAAAATATGGGTAAAGTGAGTAATTGGGGATAGGCAAGAAAGTGGACTTAAGCCACCATCAGATCAGCAGTAATCTTATTAAACGTTCCAGCAGATTAAAGTGGCCAAAGTGCCTCCACCTTTGTATTCTTATGTTTTCATATAATTAAGCCCCTACTTCATTTTAATAGCAAGATAAGGATGTTCAGAAAGGAATTCAATGCCCTACAAGACCTGAATAAAAATAGCTACCTAGATTTTTTTATTGGTCATTTTTGTGACTTTAACAAAATCATTAAAAAAGCAAAGGAGAACAATTAAGCTGCATTTAAATAGATGAAAGATGATTTGGATGTCGTCTGCCTAGAATGTTTATTTGTGAGTTTTGACATAAAAAGAACATGCAGTCGTGAAAGAAAATGGAAATCAAATGTTTAAACTTGAGCTGAGTGGTTCAGAGCTGACATGTGACTTCATAGTCGACACAACGTGACTGACTCTTACATGCTGTCTGGAACGACGTAGCACATCATTCAGTTCAAGGGCAAATAGGGATCGGTGATAAATGCTGGGCTTGCCAGCAATTTCTGCATCCCATAAAAGAATAAAAATAAAAAACAGCAGATGGCAGGCTTGGTGAATATTTTAAGCTGGTCCTCAATAGCGTGGCACTAACTTTGGACCGGAGGATCTGTTTCTGTGATGTATGACTCTATCACTCTACAAGCTGAGGCCAGACATCTAGGTTATTTTTAAGCATCATGTATTGGTAATCTGTCGATGATGGTAGCAGTAGCAGGCTCTGAGTTGTTCAAGTTCCAACCTTTTAGCAGAGTATTAGCAGATGAATAATGAATTTATAGTTTACCCCTGAGGCTCATCTCTGTAGTTGTGAGCCTATCTCTAAAAAAGGATTTCGTAATTGATGGTAAGCAGCTGGCTGGTGTGTTAAATTTGGGCCGTAAGAGACTGATACTGGGGACCCAAGGATAAATCCTGAGACTAGGTTGTGTGCTCTGAAAAGGGAACTAGGTTCTGGGGAAAACTCCCAGAAGGTGGATGTTCAAAGTTTACTTGTGGAGCTTTCAAACTTTAAAAAAAAAGCTTAAAGATCTTACTAATTCTGACTGTACTGCCATCAGGTTTTGTCTGCCTCAGAATGTGTCGTTGCTCCCTATTGCACAGCAGGTCAAAATTGCATAGTAAAAGAGATCCCAGAGGTTTTGGGTAGGTTACCTGCAATCTTAAATGGAAGTTAAATAGATCTTCACGGGAACATGCGTGTAAAGTGGACTGTGGAAAACAGGCTGGAACGTGGAGTTAAGCGACAATCTGATCAGCTAGGATCTTATTGCAGGCCAACAGCCATAGACCCTCTTGTCCTATCATCTTTGTATTCTTAAGTTTTCAGATGCTTAAGTTCCTCACCACTCT
Organism: Stegostoma tigrinum; assembly: GCF_030684315.1. Classification (NCBI taxonomy): domain Eukaryota; kingdom Metazoa; phylum Chordata; class Chondrichthyes; order Orectolobiformes; family Stegostomatidae; genus Stegostoma; species Stegostoma tigrinum. Next base: position 35,736,360 of record NC_081354.1, on the reverse strand, counting down.
CCCGCACCCGTCCCCCACCCCCACCCTACGTGCTTCATTTTAATAATCAGGCAAGGGGGGTTAAACTCATTCTCATACTCTTCTCTTCAATTCAACAGAATGGACTATATCAAAACGGGTAAAGTGCCCACAACTTTCAAACCCTTCAATGCTGTTCAATAGACCTGACAGGATCTGACTGAGTGTGAGTGGTATTGGGACACCATTATGTTGTTGCTCAGAGATTACACAGATTCTGTGCAAGTTAAATCTTAGTTCCCCATGATCTGTGCACAGATGTGCATAGACACCAAAGCCACCCTTACAATACCCTCATTCAGTTTTAGCGACAAAATTTGTTTCGTACCTCCACAATGAGTTATTTTTCCATTCCCACAGCAGCCCTACAAGAAGCTAATGTATTTATGATACTGCGAGGATAAGTTTGAATTTGAATGATGGGCTAAATTAAGTAGGAGCATTTGATGTTACGAAGGTCTCATGTCTTCCACTCTAGATTTGGGGAAAGACATGTAAATGCTCTTTGGCGTAGAAAGGCTCATATCAATGGATTACAAGCTGGACAATGTATTCTTGATGTTTACCTGTGTATGAACTGAATTGTGTCTGTGGCACAAATTTAAGAGGCTGCAATGATCTTGACAGCAGCAAGTGGCAATGCCCATGGCCCACCAATGTAAGGTTTGAGCTGTGGCTGCAGTTGGTGGTGTAGCTGGCTGATATTATTCCTTGTGAAGAAGAGGCACTTGCTGCTCTAAAACATTTATTCTGGAGCGAGGTCATGTGTAGACAAAATGTGCTTACAGTTTCCTGTCTATTATTAGCTTCCTCCTTTGTGTTCTCCACTGCTCCAACTCCTTCCCATCTTCTGTGAAGCACCTAGGGACAGCTTCATTGACAACTCATGACTGCATTGATGATTGTGAAAAATAGCCCAGCACTAGCAAAAAATCTACTCTGCCGTCAGTAAAAAAAGGCAGAATCTTTCCATGAAAGAATATTTATAGGTGTCTTGACAAACACCAGACTCTGATAACACATGGGCCACAGGTGCACCAAAGTCTGAATCTTCCAAGAGATGCCCATTTAAGAGAATGACTCCATGTTTGCCATTTAATTAATGACAGCATTGAATTTCCAGGGTCTGCAGCGCAGAAGAAGGTAGCCCACTCAAATAATTCTGGTAGCGTCCAGAGTGAGACAGCGGGGGGGGCCACTGCTGAGGCTGAACTGATGGTATGGCACTGAAGGCGCTGCAGCTGCTATTAGCACCCATAAGGAGACAGAAGCTTAACTCCACATAACCATCGGAGACATCAGGCTCCACAATGTCTTTGCTCAATTGTAAGACTGTGACATGGATGGCCAATAGTCTTGCCATTTATTGCTGTTTAGGTCTTAAAAAACCTCAGAAGTAACATCTTGCTGCAAATCTGTCTGTTCTCACCTTCCAGAGGCCTGACACTGCAAGAGGCCCAAATACCATTGGCAAGAAGACATATCACTCTCTTTATGCTGCTAATTGACATCTACAATGAGGTGATAGCGTGCTATTTTTACTGGATCACTAACACAGAGGCCTAGGTACTTTTGGGACAGGAGTTAAAATCTTATCCATCCTCCCTGAGGTCCCCAGAATTATGAAAGCTAGTTTTCAGCCATTGTTATTCACTCAAGAAATAGTTTAAGGCACGTAATATACCAAAGGCGATGGATTCCTTCAATGTCCTAGCTTCTGTTCCAGAATGGGTTGTGTCCCTAGTCAAGCTGTTCCAATACAGTTAAACACTGGTATCTACCAGAGAAGAACAATAAATGCCAACCTAGCCAGCAATGTCCACACTCTGAGATGAAAATAAACAAATAGAAGGTTGTCAATGAAGCCAAATGGCCAAATTGATAGGATGGCAGTACTCAAGGGTGGAATTTCTTTTCCATTTGCTGAAGCAGCATACCATCATTTTGCTGCAGAGTGGTCTTTTTTAAATATGTTTCAATGAGGGTGGGGCAGGGAAGAAGCAGTACAGAATTCACTTCCACAAGAATGATTTCAGAGATATGGGACTCTGGTTCAGAGGTTAGAACATAGAACAGTACAGCATAGTACAGGCCTTTCAGCCCACGAAGTTGTGCCGAACTTTTAGCCTAATCCTAAGGTTTATCTAACCTCCATCCCTACCTTATACCATCATCCATATGGCTATCTAATAGCCGTTGAAATGCCCCTAATGAGGCCGACTCCACTACCCTCTCCGGCAATGCATTCTATGCCCCAACCACTCTCTGAGTAAAGAACCTACCCCTGATGTCTTCCTTATAACCATCTCCACTCACTTTAAAACTATGCCCCTTCAAAATAGCTACCTCTGTCCCAGGAAAAAGTCTCTGGTTGTCCATTCTATCTACACCTCTGATTATTAGGTTAGAGAAGATGCAGCTGTTCTACTTAGAGTAGTGAAGGATCATGGGAAATGTAACAGTGGTGTTTGAAGCCATGAGGGATCTGGGCAGAACAGATAGAGAAAACTCTTTCGATGTCAGAAGGGTAGAGAACCAGAGAACACTGATTTAAAGTGATCAGCAAAATGAAGCAACATGAGAAAAATCTGTCTTTATGCAGCAAGTGGCTAGGATCTGGAATACTCTGCCTGAGAGTATGGTGGAGGCAAATTCACTCATGGCATTTAAAAGAGATGGTTAAAGATGACGGTCACAGTTGCTGTTGCAGACAGCTAACATAGAATGACTGCCTTCCATGCTATAACCATTCAATGATTCTACAAAATCATGCCACTTGCAAGGTGAACAGTCTGGGAGGTTGGGAGATTGAGCAGAGAAGACAAATGTGTCCTCATCATCCTGAGAACCTGTTGACCCATTCAAATTCACCAGCTTCTGCACATCCTGTAAGTATTGGGAGGGTCATAGCTGGAAAGCGCTTGTTGTAGTGATACCAACTTAACCATCTGCATTAAGTCCTGTCAATTTTCAGCAAAATTTGTTTCATTTAAATATGACTGGGTAGAATGTGTTGCAGCAGGTGAAATTCTTTGTTCTTTTCATGAGTTATAAGCTACTTTGCAGCCTTCTTTCAAAAGACTTAGATCCATCTTGTGGGACACATACCACTTTGATTTCCTATTTGCAATACCTTGCACAGATGCTGTAGAGTATGAACATCATTCAAAGACCAGTGATTACTATACTTAGAAATGAACAATCTACCTTTGGCTGATCGAAGACATTTATGCTGGTGCAAACCAATGCACAGGTTTTTTCAGGGGAAATCTTTCAGGAGCTAATTTGAACAAATATAGGAAATATGTAGGAGGAGGTGATATTGACTTGTTTGGCAGTTTCATGAAATGCAAGCTCTGATAGAATTGAGAGTATGTTCTGTTATCAAAGTTATTGGTTTTTTAATGATGTGCTGCAAAGCATAATTAAATGTACTATTTCATGGCTTTCACCTTTGGGCTGTCAGACATGGCACAGTTTATTTAGTTAAAGTAAAAATGCTCGTATGAAAATTCTACAAAACGTTATTCACATTTGTAAACTGAACTCACAAATCTCAAAATCCAAACTGGCACAGATCAACCTCAGCTTTCATTCTGATTCTCCTGCAACTTCCTCTGCCCCGCCTGCACTGGTTTCTATTTAACTGCAATGGTTACTGTGCAAAGCAGAAGGTATAACAATCCAATGAGAAAGGCAACAGTGAACATACATAAAAACAACTTAAAGCTGCATTAGAGTCAGCATTTTCCCTTTATTTATTCGTGTGACTTTTGCTCACCCACACCTATCATGCCATTCGAGTGGGGAAATGTGATGTGTGGGAAGGTGTCATGAATGTAGGGATCAAGTGGGTACAGGAGGGACCACTTTGTTCACCAGTTATTAATTTGTGAATGAGGGGGTGTCTTTCACAAGTTGTCAAAAACACTGACATTGAAGGAATTAGATGATTTTCACTCAAATTTCTGAACAGGGTTATTAGACACCAACCTTTATGGGGGGGCAACTTGGTAATGTGGTCATTCAGGCAAAACATATTGAGGCCAGAAGACCTGAAGAATTTAATGTGTTTAATTTCTTGCACCTGTTTCTCACCTTGTCATTAGGCAAACTAAGAGTCCAGTTGTTGGTGGATGGTAATTTCAGCAGCAGGAGGTTGCAGCCGGATTGTTTGTTGTAGCCAGTAGCCGTTACATTTAACTCAGCGAGAAGACTGACCTGGCAATTATGTCAACTGATGACACTAATTACTGAGTGTGCACACTCCTGGCTTCCTATAGATGCAAAGCAACATCAAAGCAACATTTTGAGTTCTGTCAGATTATTGATGACAAGACATTTTAGTCCATCAGTGTTAGGTGGATGTCTGACACTAAGAAAAAGGAATTCCTGTATGTGCCATGATATTTTCAGCCTGCAGCAATTCATGTTGCGTCTTCAGGCTTGTTTGATGATCCTATGAGGGCTGACTATAGCACCACAGCTATGTCATGACCACCACCACCGATAGCGGGCAAAAGATAAAATATGAGAATAAGTCAGCCTAGAATATAAAAAGAACAGGCTGTAAAAGGTTTTCCGAGTATTCAAAAAGGAGGGCAGGAACAACAAGTACTGGTCCTTTGTACGCAGAAACAGGACACATTCTTATGTTTATTGCACTTCTGAAGAAGGGTCTGGACTTGAAGCACTAACTCTGTTTCTCACGGATGCTGCCAGACTTGCCAAATTTCTCTAGCCATTTCTGTTTCTCTGTTTCAGATTTCCTGCATCTGCAGTTCTTTATTTTACATTATAATACAGACTGCAGATTTCACAGAAAGATTGAACAAATATTTTGTGCTGAAGCTTTGCAAGTTGAGTCAAGTTGGCTGGAGTGATTCTTACCACAAGGGCAAGTGGTTTTTCAAGCCATATCCTACCGAACTTGTCATGTTAATTATTGCTTGAGCCCCCGTGGTGAGAATCATGTCTGATTTCCATGCCATTTTACTGCATGCTGTTCACTGAGGAACTCATGCTTACTGCATGTTCTCCATAAGATCAGCATCATTTGGGACCAATCCATCTTTTAAAGCCTACAGGACATTTTCTGGAGTGCAGCCAGTTTTCAGTGTCTCGTAGATGGATTTGGAGGTTAGGCTTTGTTCAGTACTCTGGTCTCTGATTCCTGACACTTGTCTGTGCTGCTGCACTCCCCTCCCACTAATGCTTATGCCCTAGCACTCTCTCTATTGCATGCAACACCTTCTCATTACTCCTCAACCTCCCACACCATTAATTCCGCATGCCTCCATACTGCCTTCTCTGCCCCTCAGAACGCCTTGACACCTCTTTCCCCCATGCACCAGCCCTAACAAAGAAAGAATATATGAGAAGACGGGCCTGTTTCTTCAAGGATATGGAGCCATCACTGCCCCAGTTTCTGAGTAAGTAACACTTGTCGTTGCACTACCGTCGTCACAGTAACCAGACATCAAACACTGCCATTACTAATCAAAGGTGGCAATGCCTTCTCCCTTTTATATCTCACAGGTGCATCTCTCCACCCATGGATCAGTCTGTTTCCCGCAGAGGAGAGTTCCTCAAATTCCCTGGATCGCCTTGAACAAGAACTGGAGGGGCCATTGTCTTTGCTGCCTCCTGGAGCCCCGGCAATATGCCACCTTGCTAGGCTCTGTGAAGTGACCCACTGGTTTCACATGACTGAGGCTTCACACACGGGTGGGCAAGGGAGGAATGTCTCAGGCCACTTCAAGTCAGAGCACTGTCAGAGACCCAGCAACTGCTGAGCCCTTGTCAGGGGATGACCCTTTGTCCTCAGAGAAGAGCAGTAACAGCAGTCGGGCACAGAGGACATAATAGGCCTCATTGCCGAGAAGCCAGCACACTGATTCACTGCCTGTCATTTTTCAGATGCTGCAGCATTGCAGCCAATCCATCGAATCATTGCCTAATCTCGTCCCAGACTCTGGAGCAGTGCAGCCAGTCTTACAAACCATCTGTCTGCTTCTGTGGACAGGCTGCTGCCTGCCATTGATAGAATGCCCCAGTAGCTTCAGGTCTGCTGGAGATTTGCCACCACCTACAAACTATTGGAGCTCTGAACCAAAGGCAAGACAAGAGTATGGACAGTGAGCCTTAACTGTCCAAATGTTCCCTCCTCAAAAGGAGACAATGCAGTGCCTTGAAGAACCCACGCCAAAGAGGAAGCACTCTCAGGAGGCTGTGCTGTTAGCTGGGCCCTCCACATCCACCCTGTTTGGACCTTTAGACCATTGGAAGCTCCAGCCAAGGAGGGTCACTCACCTCCAGCACTTTTTCCCTGAAGCACTGGGGGCTGAGACATGAGCTTATAGAGGTTTATAAAATCATAAGGGGCATGGATAGGGTGAATGGCCAAGGTCTTCTTCCTAAAGTAGGGGAGTCCAAAACTAGAGGACATACTTTTAGGGTGAGGGGAGATAGTTTATTGCATCTCTGCAACTATTTGCAGGCAAAAGGATATGTTATATGTTATTACAGAGACTGTGAACAGGTCTTAGGTTGGACTCCTTCAAATTCCTTAGTTAGTCTCCTAAATATCCGAAAGACATCATCACATTGGGTTGTGTCTGTGGCACTTACTCATTAATTTCAGACCGATATACAACCACCAGGATGTCAGAGAAGTCTGTGGACAGGGCAGAAGACTAAAAAAACCAATCTGGAGATCAGAGAGCATTAAGCACCAATCAGTAGTAACAAACTACAAGATAAACACAATCACAGATGAAGGAGCAGTTCCAGAGCTTAGGCAAGGCATGAAGGCTAATCTACCTCTCCCAAAATCCTTCTAGAAAATTGATTAACTGCTCTATCCAGGAACTTCAAGAGATGATTTACAAAGTATAGAACAGTTTCAGAGTTAGACAAGAAAAAGCAAAAAGACCAGGCTGGTATGTTTCTGTATGTAATGGGGATCACCGTGAATGACATTTCCAAGACAGTTCACTGCTAATGCATCCCTATGTGCAATATTGAAGTGCAGAAGTGTCCTGTAAGTGGACGAAGTGCTGTGTGGGTTGTTGCAGCTTGGTACATATTGGATGGCAATGCCCAACATGTGACCAGTACCCATTACAGCCTGAGGTGTCAACAGCTTTGGTCATAACATTTAAGGAAGAATATATGCGTATTGGAGGCAGTACAGCAAAGGTTCAGTAAATTGGTTCCTGGGTCGAGATGGTTTCCTATGATAGTGGGTTCGGTAAATTTGGAAGGGTGAGAGGTAATCTCATATAATATTCTGAAAGGAATCAGCAGGTAAGGTAGCATTAATGTAGACAGCTTTAAGATGGATAGCAGGATTTGATAAAATTACAGGCTCTGTGCAATTGCCTCATGAAGTAATGGCTCTGGATTTACAACTTTAATTACAAGATGTTTAGTTGAGGCTACAGTTGGACCAGCCGATGTGAGAAAGGCATTGGAGGCACTTACAGGGGCTTTGGATGGTGAGGAGAGGAGAGATAGAAAAGAAAAGTCTTACATCTTCTATATTTCCACAGGAATGTGTTGTAGGATTGGGATAAGGTATTAGAGTAACCGGGGAGTGGACAAGACCATTGTGGTGGAAATGGCCTCTTCAAACTGTTAGGAAGGTGTGATTGGTGGTAGCTTCATGCTGAAGCAGGGGAACTGACAATAAACGATCTATTGGATCTTCCCATGGCACCTTTCACACCAGTATAATTCTTTCAATCGAGTCTCCTGTGGGCAAGTGATAAAAGTATATTTTTAAAGAAAGGCACTATACTAAGAAAATCAGGAATGTGTGCACAAACAAAAAGACAACTCAATGTCATTCTGATATAAACCAAAATGCATGGACTTATGAATTCGAGGAATGTTTTATTTAATTACATCCCCGGTATTATAATTTAGAAAACAAGCTTTAAAATATAACTATTGTGGAATGGATTTAGTTACATATATTCTGGACACCTCCAGCTCACTTCCTTTCTGTAGTTTATTTTTACAAACTGATAAAAATATATGTAAATTAAAAGTACACTCCAAGTGAAAATGAAGACTGGAAGTTGAAGTTATAATGGTATATTGGCAAATAGCATTGGAAAAAAAATGCTGAGATTGAGCAAGGCAGTAGGAATGTTGGCTTTGAGAGGCAAGTTCTGAAGGGAAAAAAGTGTATGTATTCATAAAAAAGAAAAAATGTCCCAGTAACACTGCAAAGATTTGATGTGATGTGGTTTTGTGGGTAGAGTGAATAGTCAAAAATAGTGAATGAGAACACAAAGTTATGAACACACGTAGGTCAGACCAGGTGAGGATGGCAATTTCCTTTCCTAAGGGACATTAGTGAACCAGATGGGTTTTCCCTGACAATCAACAATGGATTCATAATCATCATTAGACTCTCAATTTCAAGTTTTTATAGAATTCAAATTCCACCGTTTGCTATGGTAGGATTGGAAGCCAAGTCCCCAAAGTATTACCTAGGTTATTGGATGAATAGACCAGCATTAACATCATTAAACTATTGCCTATATTGTAGCAAAGATGTCTTAGACTGTTTGGGAGTCTATGCTGCCGGCGTGGTGTTAAAAGTTTTAAAATTGTGGAAGTAAGAGATTTATCAAAGTTAGTTGCTGCACTGACATAACCCAAACATATTACAGTACCTAGGTTGTGAACAGGTTCTGTTCTTGAGTCCATTTCCAAGTTGCTTTGTGCATAAGTCGGAACACGGTGCAAGACAATACAAGATAGCTGTTTGTAAGCGTGAGGAAACGTTAGTATATCAGATTAGCAAAATTATACTCCTTTATAGGATCGCTTCCGTAAGTATGAGCATTTGTATGTCAGATGTTCATAAATTGGGACCCCAACAGCCAAACGCGACATGACATGTTCAATTGGGGTTCTTAAAGGAAACCTACTGCATGACATTTTCTGAATCAATTTATGACATAAACATTCTTTAGAAAATTACAGACATTTGCTCACAAATTTCAGTCCACTAGTTTCAATAAAAGAATAACTGTGGGCATCACTCATACTTTTTACTGCTCTTTATTCCTGTGAGGTATCTTACCAATGTCAAGAATTGAAAAATATACCCTTTTGCCTCCTAAAACAAAGGATTGGAATCTAGAACAAAAATTGATGGTTTTGGAAATACTTAGCAGTTGTGCCAACACCTATGGAGACAGAAACCATTTGTTTCACAACTTTGTAATTTTTATTCATTTGCTCATGATGGTTCTAGTAAGGAAGCAAATTTGAAACTTTTAAATAGGGTCCAATTGTAAAAATTTCCCAGGTCTCATTTCCTTCATTACTTCCTGTGTGTCACTGACTACAGGTAACCTGTACAACCTGTCCAAGGTTAAAATTGGCCCTGGCAACTTTAGTCAGTTAAGGTTATTATTGGTTAATTGGATAACCAACATAATTTCAACACAATGCAAACTGATTTTCCTCTTTCTTGTGAGACACTGGCAAAGTAGAGTGGGGATGTTTTGCCATTCTAACCCCAACCTAATGACCCTCCAAAGATTGAGAATGTTGTCCTGACAGGACTTCAGCATGAAAGGGGAGCCTGTGAAGAAGGGTGTGGTAATAGGGCTAAATTCCCAGCACTATAACAGGTGGGAGGCAATTTAAAAGGTTTGATGAGCACTGAGGAAGAGTTTAAGCAAGTTTTTGCGCACCTTGACTGTCCTACAATAACTGTTTAAGGTCTGTTTGGCGGGAGAGAAAACTTTTCTCTCCACCATGGGTTATTGGGGCTTTAAACAGTTGCTCCACAAGAAAAAATGTTCAAGACTCCAACAACAAATCTGGCTTAGGTCCCCACTCATAACACTTTCTCTGATATATCGATGATGTCTTAAGTACTTCTTCTTGCTCTCATCCAGAATTGGAAAGAATTGTCCATTTTGCTTCCAATTTCCATCTTTTTCTCACCTTCCCCTGGTCCACCTCTTACTTTTGCCTTCCCTAACTTGACTTCACTGTCTCTATTTCTGAGGAAATGCTGTCCGCTAATATCCATTGCAACCGACTAACTGCCAAAATTACCTTGACTGTACTTTCTCACACCTTTTTTCTGCAAGGATTCCATTCCATGATCCTCGTTTTTCCTATTTCTGTTGCACCTGCCTTGACAATGTCATGTTCTGCCAGGCTGCCTCTGAAATAATCTCCCTTTTCATTTCTCTGAGGAATCCTGCCACCCCCATTGTAGTTGACAGGCTGTCAGCTATGTCTGACACATCTCCTATACTTCTGCCCTCACCCCACCCCCTCCTTCCCTGAACAATTTTAGTGTTCCCCTCATCCTTAATTTCCACCCATGAGTTGCCATATGTAAAAGATCATTCTCTACCGTTTCTACCAGCTCAGCAGGATGCCACCAAACATATCTTCCCTCCCGTCCACAAACAGCATTCCACAGGGACTGTTTCCTCTGTGACACTTTGGTCTGCTCTTGCATTTTCCTACTGCTTCCCCACTCCCTTGTAGCTTCTTACTTTTGTAAACACAGAAGAGCAACACTTGCCGAGTAACCTCCTTTCCCCTCATTGATAAGGCCACTAACACTTCCAGGTGAAGCAACTCCTTCCATACTCCTTCCAACCTAGTCTACTGCATTTGCCTTTTCTGATGAAGGGTCTAGGCCCGAAACATCAGCTTTTGTGCTCCTAAGATGCTGCTTGGCCTTCTGTGTTCATCCAGCTCCCCACTTTGTTATCTCTACTGCATTTGCTGTTCACATTGCTGTCTGCTTTTCAATCGTGAGGACAAACCGGGTAATCATTTTGGAGGAACACCTCTGTTCAGACCTCCAAATTACTTGCCATTACAGTAAATCACCCTTCTTTAATGCAAACATTTCTGCCCTGGGCCTGCTGCAATGTTCCAATAGACACAACACAAGCTGGAGGAACAACACTTCATTTTCTGCTGAGATACTCCAAATCCTTGTGATCTTAACAGTGAATTCCATAACTTTGAAACTGCCTATGTTATGTATGGGATAATGGGAACTGCAGATGCTGGAGAATCCAAGATAACAAAGTGTGTAGCTGGATGAACACAGCAGGCCAAGCAGCATTTCAGGAGCACAAAAGCTGACGTTTCGGGCCTAGACCCTTCCCAAAACGTCAGCTTTTGTGCTCCTGAGATACTGCTTGGCCTGCTGTGTTCATCCAGCTACACACTTTGTTATCTATGTTACGTCTGCCCTTTGTTTTTCTTACAACCTTTTTACCATCTACCCTCTTGCTCATCCTCTGCCTTGGTCAATAGTGTAAAAATACTATTTTCTAACAATTTCCAATAAGAGTCATACCAGATTTGAAACATAAACTCTATTTTTCTCTTCACAAATGCTGCCAGACCTGCTGAGTATCTCTAGCACTCACTCCATTTCTTTAAGATTTCTGTAGTATTTGATCTCTATTCAAGAATTCAGGCCCAGATGGTATTTACATGTAATGATTGGTATTTATTGTCCAGAAAGGCTGATTGATTAGATAATTTCAATGATTATAATTTTAACAAGCCTCGATGCTTGATTAATTTATACTGTTTCTTGGAACTATCACACTCAGTTTTAGACTGACCCATGAAGGAAGGTCTAGTCTTCTTTTTACTTTCAGAATAAAATTGTATAACTTAATTGAATGTTCCACTTGGGTACCTAGAGCATAGACTGAATCTGCCCATATTTTGGCTAAGTGCCAAGTTTCACAGAGGGTTTCTCTCTGCAATGCTGGGCATGCTTACTTGCACTATCATCGCCATATTAACTGCCCGCGACATCCCTCTCATGCCTCCTCATCTGATGCTATCCTAATTCTCCCACTCAACCCAGCTTGAAGTATTCACCAATACCAGGATATCCCAGGTTATCCAGCATTCCTGCCACCAGAGCCTTCTTGGAACTGCAGCAGTGCATTTGGTCAAGCATTGGCAAACCAGAATTGCTGTTTACCTCAAGGCAGTGGCACAGCAGCCACAGACCGTGATTGTCATGGCACATGGATGGCTTGGCCGACACTCTCTTGTACGTATAACTACGCATTCTATTCCTCCTACATTTTTCTGCAGCTTTGTTGCATCACAACAATAATAACCCCTACTATGGATGAATCAACCAGTAAACATGTACTGGGGAGCAGAAGTAACAGAACAGATTTGTATCCAAGTTAACAAGATGTAGAGCTGGATGAACACAGCAGGCCAAGCAGCATCAGAGGAGCAGGAAAGCTGACGTTTGGGGCCTAGACCCTTCTTCAGGAAAAAATCAATTGTATTGCAGACAGCATTCTCAAAATGTACAAATTATGGGATCATATTCCTTCCTATAGTGGGACATGGGGCATTCCCACAGGAATAGCAGTGACTTTTTGAAAATTAATTTATCGTGTATGGGTGTCTCATTTATTGCCCATTCCTAATTGGCCTGAGGGCAGTTAAGACTCAACCACATTGCCTTATTTGCCACATAGTCTGCCATCACACACAACCTGTTACCTACCTATTAGTCACTAATAGTCCCCATTAACAACTACTCACACTCCCAGCCTAATTGTTATCTCCTCCTTGGCTGTCCAACTGCTCTTCTCTCTCCTCAGGCTTTATCTTATCGTTTACTCCACCCCCCCCGCCATGGAGCAATATGCTGCGAGCATCGTGGTAGGTACAAAATGAGTGAATGCTAAGAGATCAAGTGAGCAGTGCTGGGATGCAGCCTGGCCCAACCAATGAACTGAGTGCCTGCCCCATATGCAAAATATCCTTGCAGTGGTATTCTGATGCCAGGTGCCATTGCTCCAGCATTCGAGTGGAGAACCATACAGTTAATCTGAGATGTGCCATCACAATATGGAAAGGCTGGCATATGTTGGATGCTATAGTCCTTGGAGTGTGGCCATGTACCATTGGACTGTACCATGTGGTTAAAATGTCATTGACACTTTTTTTTGCTTAAAGAAAACTTCAAGTTTAAAACTTGTATCAGTTTTTAGCTTTGTAGATTAAGGATGACAGTATTTAATTTAAAAAAGTCTTGAAAGAATAAAGGACTGCATGTCCTGTTCTTAATCACATGTGATTTCTGTTCCTCCAACATGGTAGTGAAACTGCTCCTTTCTTTCAGCTGAAGAGAAAGTATTTTTTAACCTCTTCCTCACCACCCACCACTCCCTTCCTCACTTTCAAAAATCATGCAGGTCTAGAGGAGTCAGCAGTAAACTAAACCACCAGGTACCTGTGCTGATTTTCATATTGGGGATTCATGGTGTCCAATTTCTATCTGATAAGAGGCAGAGTAGTACTGTAGAGTACTTATTAATGAGAAAAGATTAAGAAATAAAGTGGGTGATAATGAGGATAATTTCCATTAATAGGATTATCACTACTCACTAACAAGAATCTCACCTTGGTGTACTGGGCTTGATGGCAAATCAATTTATTGCCGTTGGCATTGAGAAAGGCTTTGCTTGATACCTCATGTGACTTGGTCTAGCTTTTTTTGCCTACCCTGTCATTCAGGAACAAGGAGGTTTCTGTCTACAAAACAGGCTGTTTGATCCAACAGCTCAGCAGGTCTGACTGTATCTGTGAAGGAAAAAAACAGTTACATTTCAGGTCTGATGACCCTTCCTCAGAACTGGTCACCGGACCTGAAATGTTAACTGTTTTTTTGCCATCACAGATGCTGCTAGACCTGCTAAGCTTTTCCAGCAACTTTGTTTTTGTACCTGATTTACAGCATCTGCAATTCTTTCAGTTTTTATTTGATCCAACAGATCCATGCTGTGTTTATTCCTCTATGTATATCTCATTTACTTCATTTCCCACAGTCAACGTAACCTCCTTTTCTCTCATGTTCTTGCCTAGTTACCCCTTGAATACATCTATGCTATTTACCACAACTACTCCATGTTGTGGTTCCATGTTTTAACTAGTCTATGCCTGAAATCTTTTCTCCTGGATTCTATGCTGCATTTATTAGCCTGAATCCCAGCGTTATCTATTTACCTTGGTGACTGAGGACATAATTGGCAGTTTGCTAATAATCACATCCTGAAAAACAGAATGTGTGTGAGTGAAATGTGTTTTGAGCCTGGAAAATAGCAGCAGAAAGCTTTAATAAACATTGCACATGAAATTTATTAGACTTTTTAATGAAAGGAACAAAATAATCATTACAGGGATTTCAAACATAGGCGCAGTCTATCTAAGGTTCAATGCCGGTTTAGTATAACTTCCATTATTTTTCAACTTTAACCCTTTAAAGAATAGCTAGTGCTTGGTTTGTTTTTTGTTCATGACCTTGATAATCTGAGATGCAACTAGTGATTGGTGTATTTGATCTTTAAAATTGCTTTGTTTTCTAAGCCACCTCAATTTGGAACTCTCAAGTGTTAACTGACGTCCCTACTTGTCCTACCAAAATATGCACTACCCTCCTTTTATCTGCGTTGAACTTCACTTGCTAATTGCCCATTTTACGACTTTAATATCCTCTTGCAAATTGGCATAGTCCTCATTTAGTATTAGCCATCCTCATCCCACTCTCCTTGGTTCCAATTTGGCTTCAAGAGAAAATTTAAATATTATGGACTGGGTTTTCCCAACCCATGAATGACATGGACAACAGTGAGTCAGTTGTTTATGAAGGTGTTCCACTGCTTCTCCCTGCTACTAGTCATGTGTCACCTTGATCTGAGAGAGAGAGAGAGAAAAATCCAATTGGTGATGGGACCATCAAATTGTCATAGAATGGTTTCAGGCCAGATTGAGGCAATTGAGCCATCTTCAATGCCAGTTGTCAGCAGGCAACCAAATCCTTTCCCTGTCCTTTTTCACATCATTCTGCTAGTTTTTCTCTTATCAGAGAATAACCCAATTTGCTTTTGAAACTTTTTTTTCTATTTTGCCTCCACTATACTCTCAGCAATGCATTCCTTTAGACAAAGCAACAGACCATGGACCATAAAATCATAAAGCTCATCAAGGAGCTGAAACAGGGGTGAAGGAAGAAGCAATGCTGGCTCATGGGGAATATCTGTTTTGCAACCTGACTTCTTTATGGAACTGATACTGTTCACTGATGCAGAGGATGACATGTTCATTGTCTAAGAGGAATCTTTTAGACCAGTGATGGTCATTTCTAAGTTGAGATGGAGATGTTGATGGAGTATTGCATTGGGTAAATAATACTAAGCTTGGTTTAGAGTCAAGGATTTTCAAACATGAAATGGTAAGTTGATGTATGTGAGCAATGGATTCAATGCTGGAACTGTATTAATCAAAACATATATAAAAGCTAATATTGTAGCTCCCTTTGGGGGCTTTAAACAGTCTGAATTTGGGAAATATCTGGATGAGGAAGGTCTTCATAAATATCTATGAACTAAAGGGTGCCCGAGCAGAACAGTCCGCACTAGCCCTTCACTAGGTGTTGGCCAAGGATTAGCTAGTGGTCTCCCCCTAAGACAGATGATCTCCTCATTGCTCGATAAGTACTACTGGAGATGGTAAAAGGCCATTGATTGATTATTCAAATCATTCAGTTGGGCTCAGGATGGAAGAGTCACCTGCCATCATCCTGCCACTAGTAAGGCTGGAACATGGTGGGATAAACAAAGAAACAAAGAAACCAACAGCACAGGAACAGGCCCTTCAGCCCTCCAAGCCTGCGCTGATCAAGATCCTCCGTCTAACCTGTCATTTATTCTCTAACGGTCTGTGTCCATTTGCTCCCTGCCCATCCATGTCCCTGTCCAAATATATCTTAAAAGACGCTAACGTGTCTGCGTCTACCACCTCCGCTAGCAACGCGTTCCAGGTGCCCACCACCCTCTGTGTAAAGAACTTCCCACGCATATCTCCCTTAAACTTTCCTCCTCTCATTTTGAACTCATGACCCCTAGTAATTGAGTCCCCCACTCTGGGAAAAAGCTTTTTGCTATCCACCCTGTATATACCCCTCAAGATTTTGTAGACCTCAATCAGGTCCCCCCTCAATCTCTGTTTTTCTAATGAAAATAATCCTAATCTATTCAACCTCTCTTCATAGCTGGCACCCTCCATACCAGGCAACATCCTGGTGAACCTCCTCTGCACCCTCTCCAAAGCATCCAAATCCTTTTGGTAATGTGGCGACCAGAACTGTACACAGTACTCCAAATGTGGCTGAACCAAAGTCCTATACAACTGCAACATGACGTGCCAACTCTTGTACTCAATACCCCGCCCAATGAAAGAAAGCATGCCATATGCCTTCTTGACCACCCTATTGACCTGCGTTGTCACCTTCAGGAAACAATGGACCTGAACACTCAGATCTCTCATGTTCATCAATTTTCCCTAGGTCTTTTCCATTTACTGTATAGTTCGCCCTTGAATTTGATCTTCCAAAATGCATCAGCTCGCATTTGACCGGATTGAACTCCATCTGCCAGTTATCTGCCCAACTCTCCAGTCTATCTATATTCTGCTGTAATTTCTGACAGTCCCCTTCACTATCAGCTACTCCACCAATCTTAGTGTCATCAGCAAACTTGCTGATCAGACTACCTTCCTCCAGATCATTTACATATATCATAAACAACAGTGGTCCCAGCACAGATCCCTGTGGAACACCACTGGTTACAGATCTCCAATTTGAGAAACTCCCTTCTACTACTATCCACTGTCTCCTGTTGCCCAGCCAGTTTTTTTTATCCATCTAGCTAGCACACCCTGGACCCCATGTGACTTCACTTTCTCCATCAGCCTGCCATGGGGAACCTTATCAAATGCCTTACTGAAGTCCATGTATATGACATCTACAGCCTTTCCCTCATCAATCAACTTTGTCACGTCCTCAAAGAATTCTATTAAGTTGGTAAGACATGACCTTCCCTGTACAAAACCATGTTGTCTATCACTGATAAGCCCATTTTCTTCCAAATGGGAATAGATCCTATCCCTCAGTATCTTCTCCAGTAGCTTCCCTACCACTGACGTCAGGCTCACCGGTTGATAATTACCTGGATTATCCTTGCTGCCCTTTTTAAACAAGGGGACAACATTAGCAAGTCTCCAATCCTCCGGGACCTCACCCGTGTCTAAGGACACTGCAAAGATATCTGTTAGGGCCCCGGCTATTTCCTCTCTCGCTTCCCTCAGTAACCTGGGATAGAACCCATCCGGACCTGGAGACTTGTCCACCTTAATGACTTTTAGGATACCTAACATTTCCTCCTTCCTTATGTCAACTTGACCTAGACTAAGCAAACATCTATCCCTAACCTCAACATCCGTCATGTCCCTCTCCTTGGTGAATAACCGATGCAAAGTACTCGTTAAGAATGTCACCCATTTTCTCTGACACACCGCATAACTTTCCTTCTTTGTCCTCAAGTGGGCCAATCCTTTCTCTAGTTACCCTCTTGCTCTTTATATATGAATAAAAGGCTTTGGGATTTTCCTTAACCATGTTTGCCAGCAATATCTCATGTCCTCTCTTAGCCCTCTTAATCCCTTTTTTCAGATTCGCTCTACATTCCAGATATTCTTACAAAGCTTCATCTGTCTTCAGTCACTTAGACCTCATGTATGCTTCCTTTTTACTCTTGGCTAGTCTCACAATTTCACCTGACATCCATGGCTCCCTAATCTTGCCTTTTCTATTCCTCATTTTCACAGGAACATGTCTCTCCTGCACGCTAATCAACCTCTCCTTAAAAGCCTCCCACATATCAAATGTGGATGTACCTTCAAACAGTTTCTCCCAATCTACATTCCTCAGAATCTTGGTATAGTCGGCCTTCCCCCAGTTTAGTACTCTTCCTTTAGGACCACTCCTATCCTTGTCAATGAGTATTGTAAAACTTACAGAATTGTGGTCGCTATTTCCAACTAGTCCCCTACTGTAATATCAACCACCTGGCCGGGGTTCATTCCCCAGCACCAGGTCCAGTATGGCCCTTTCCCAAGTTGGACTACATACATATTGCTCTAGAAAACCCTCCTGGACACACCTTACAAATTCTGCTCTGTCTTGACCCCTAACACTGAGTGAATCCCAGTCAATGTTGGGAAAATTAAAATCTCCCATCACCACCATCCTGTTTCTCCTACACCTTTCCATTATTTGTTTACATATTTGTACCTCTATCTCACGCTCGCTGTTGGGAGGCCTGTAGTACAGCCCCAACATTATTACTGCATCCTTCCCATTTCCGAGTTCTACCCATATTGCCTCACTGCTTGAGTCCTCCATGGGGCCCTCCTTCAGTGCGGCTGTGATATCGTCTTTGACCATTACTGCAACTCCTCCACCCCTTTTACCTCCCTCTCTATCCCGCCTGAAGCATCGATATCCTGGGACAACTAGTTGCCAGTCATGCCCTTCCCTCAACCAAGTCTCAGTAATAGCAATAACATCATACCTCCAGGTACTGATCCAAGCCCTAAGCTCATAACAATGGATACATCAGCCCCTCCGCCTACCTTCCCTACTTTAGGGTTCTCCTCATGGTAGAATGCACTGGAGTCTTGCAAATATTACATTCCTCTTCAAAAATGGACAGAGAAACAAACTGAGTAACTCCGTGCCAGTTAGCCCAAAGACCATATTGGGGAAACTTCTAGAGATAATAATCTGGAACAAAATAATGGTTTATAAATGAAAGTTGGCAAGGATTTATTAAAAGCATGTTGTTTGACTAACTTCATGGAGTTCTTTGATATAATGATGAAGGTGGTCAGTTGATGTTTCTTTTATGACTTTTTAAAAGATACTGGAAACAGGACAACAGATTAGATAAATTAGCATATTTTGAAGTCTGCGATTTATTGAATATGAAATTAGCTAAGGGACAAAAACCAAAGCAGTTCAATATAATGAAGAATACAATAGGATCTCTCACTGTTTTGTCTTGGGCAATTCCTCTTTTTTGTTGCACATTAGTGAATTGGATCTTATTGTAAACAAAACGTTTAACTGGATTTTGCAGTTCACTTTCTATATAACTTTACATTACAATGGTTTGGATTAAACAGAATTGTAACAAAAAGTAATGTCTCCTGTATTTGACCCAAGTAACTGACAAGCAGACTGGGGTGACTGAGAGAAACTAAACTAGGGAAACAAAAAGGAAACTTTCAAACTATTCATTATTCACATTCATTGCATCTTCAGTGCATCACCAGTGTAGGTTCAGATAATAATAATGCAGAGAATAGCACCATCTAAAGGCAGTTAAATATCTACATGAAGTAAAAAATAAGGATGTTGTTAGGAGGGCTTGATTTTACACCTTACTCTCATACCATGACAGGTGGGAGAGAGGTTGTGGAAGGTGTCCAGGATTTTGCCTGGTTTGGAGGGTTTTAGTTATGTGGAGAGGTTGGATAGATTCGTGTTGTTTTCATTGGAAAGATGGAAACTGAGGGATGGCCTGATAGATGTGTACAAAATTGAGATGGATAGTCAGAGTCTTTTTCCCAGGGTGAAAGTTCAATGACAAGAGGGCTCAGGTTCAGGGTGACAGGAAAAATTTAGGGGGGAAGTGTGGGTGCCTGGAATGCACTGCCAGTGGAGGTGGTGGAAGCAGGCATTTTAGCAACATTTAAAGTATATCTTGATAGACACATGAACATGACGTGAACAGTGCATGTGCTCAGTGGACTGAAGGGCCTGCGCTTTTGGATTGCGTTATTCTGTTTTATTAAGGTTGGGGTGATGGTTGGTGTTTAGGATATCAGGAACAAGATTCCAAGCATTATGATCTCTGGATAGCAATTCTGGGCAAGTCTAGTCTGTTTGTGGATCATAAGTTTCCTTTTTTCTTTTTGGTTATCATGGAGGTCAGTCTCTGAACATATTCACAAGAGGCTGCTAATGTACTTTTATCAAAAGAACATAAAGGTTTATTACACAAAAAGAAAGAAAGTAGAATATGCACTATAGCACATTGTGATAATGTTCAGAAGAAGTTCTTTTTACAAATATCAGAAAGAAAAAGATTAGTCTTTTCTACCCCAGCAATCCCCTTATAGACACTCAAACCTTAGTGAGGATATAAAAGAGTAAGAGAGGAAACTAAATAAATCAGTTTCAAGCTGGAAAAGACAGATAAAGGAAGGTAATATATTGGACAAAATAAATAAGAAAAAAAATTATAAATGAAAAGTATGTCTACCAAAATTCTCAATGTTGAAAATAAACTGAAGGGGTATAGAAGTCGGACACTAGAATATAGATTTCATTGAAATATATTGGCGAACCTAAGAAATGTGGGGAAATAAATGTAAGATAACAAAGTGTGTAGCTGGATGAACACAGCAGGCCAAGCAGCATCTCAGGAGCACAAAAGCTGACGTTTCGGGCCTAGACCCTTCTCAAAACGTCAGTTTTTGTGCTCCTGAGATGCTGCTTGGCCTGCTGTGTTCATCCAGCTACACACTTTGTTATCGTGGATTCTCCAGCATCTGCAGTTCCCATTATCTCTGGGGAAATAAACATGCCAGCTCATAGTTTTTGGAGGGATGGAGTGGGTGAGAAAGAAATGGCAAACTTGCTGAAAATGAGAACATATGCTCTGTAAAGAGTTGGTTTACAGATAAGAGGTTCAGGCAGAGCTGATATGGTTAGAGTTCAAAGGCTCAGTTAGGGATTGTTACATTAATGAGATTTAACGACACATCTCCTCATTCTGTAATGTAAATCAAGGAGGATTTGCATATACAGATAAAAGTAACGAATAGGAATAGCAAACAGAAATTGCTAGAAAAACTCAGCAGGTGTGGCAGCATCAGTAAGAATAGCAAACTTTTTTTTTCAATTTTCTATTTGAATTTTACTTAAACAGTACTTGAATACTCCAAATTTATCCCAGGTCTATATCCACAGGGGTTCCTTAGCTCTCCAATGGTATACCCTTGCTATCAAAATGAATCCTGTAAGTAAAGAGTGATAATGGGAACCTCAGATGCTGGAGAATCCAAAAGGGTCTAGGCCCGAAACATCAGCTTTTGTGCTCCTGAGATGCTGCTTGGCCTGCTGTGTTCATCCAGCTCCACACTTTGTTATCCTGTAAGTAAAGACCTGTTCTTAACAGTTTCCACACTACAAGGTTTTCAAAATTCCATTTCAGTGCAGGCACTTAAATGGTTGCATATCTCCATTAATTGCACAGGTACATAGCCCGGTCTCAGCTCCTAAGGAAATGGGAAATGTTGTGTTCTGGAGAGGACTTTTGCAACACAGAATTTCTGTCATCATGGAACTTTGGACCTAGGAGTCAAGGTAAATCTATCGATGGTTCAATGTGTTACCGGGTTAGGTTTTATCTTGTGTAAGAACAAGATGACTGAAGCAATCTTTCTGTGAAGTCACAGAACTACAGGTCACTGGGTATAATTACCTGGGTGGGATTAGTACAGACTGGAAAGAACAATGGAAGAAGCACATTAGAATGTGTGGCTCTCTGTAAGAGAGCAGACAACACATGGATCTGAAAATTTGAAGAAAATGGGTCGATCATGACCTAATGACTTAATCATTCGTCTTTCAAATCAAAAGAAAGCTCAGGAGAGGCCCTAGACAACACTGATTTAAAAACAAAACACAGTGATGGAGGTAAAACAGTGTTAAGCTGGATGAACACAGCAGGCCAAGCAGCAACAGAGGAGCAGGAAAGCTGACGTTTCGGGTCGAGACACTTCTTCAGAAAATTTTCCATCTAAAGGCACAAGTACGCAGCAACTTTTAAAGGAGCAGCAACTCTTAAAGCTGCAATAACAGAAAAGAAGAGAGAAGCCAATGAAAAAAATCACAAAAAGCAGTGCACTACTATACAGAATCCTACTCTGACATTTTAAAGCACAAAATTGCTGTCAAGCAAATATCTAACCATGAATTGACATTCTGCCAAAACTTCAGCTGTTTAAAGTAAAAATATTTTCCTCATGGATCTGCAAGTAACTGTCAAAGAAGCTGTTAAATGTCTTCTCATTTTGGGCATTGAAGTGTTAACAAGAATGAAATCTGCAAGCATTTTTGACAATGACAGCAAACATCCTGGCAAAATTTTTACAATTTTAGCAGATCAATTTATAGTTTGAGTTAATGTCGGGAATGCAGGCTTGAGATCATGTCATACTGACAACAGCCAGGTGACACAATCCATCAATTGATTGACATCTACCTATTGGAAAAGTACAGGCTTTGATTTTGCTGAAGCTAGCAGAGAGGCTTAGGGAGTAGGGATTACTTGTATATCCATCAAATCCTTCAGGAAAAACAATTTAAGAAACCTGAAGGTTATGTCGTTGTCACTTTCGTAGGAGAAAGGTGCAAGTTTGAAGCAACTGTAGGTTACCAGTAGTGACAGCAAATGCTTGACTCTGGAACAACTACCGTAGCCAGAGATTCAATGGAATATCTTAATCTCATGTAAACTGTAGCTTATATCACCCACGAAGAGGATGACAAGCGTTTTATAGCCTATGCAAGCTATATTCCACAAGAAGGCATTGAGATAAAATGTATATGAAGTCCAATCTCCTCCATGTTGGTCACTAACCAGATTCAGCAAACTACATCAGGTAATGACCAACCACAACAGTTTGAGAAGATCAACATCACCAGGCCGCCTGAGCACATCCAATGCGTGTGTAAGTTAATACAATTATCTCATCATTCAGAGATGAACTAGGACGCCAAGTCTAAACTTTAAAGGCAACAAGTCATTTAGAAAGTACTCTTCTATCCTTACCTACATTGAAATCCATTCAATTCTTTCAATTGTTTTAGTCTATTGATAACTCTTCGTAATTTCCTACTTCGGTCTATACTGCTTACAGTGACACACCATGCTATCATTGGCGAATTTGGATTTAACTAAAATCACAGAATGGTTTAAGTGCAAGAGGAGCCATTTACCCATTCTGACTCTCTGTAAATGACATCCAGCTGTCACTATCAGTTCATTTAACAATCATTTTAAATCAATGCCCTCTGGTTCTCAATCCTCCCACCAATGGGAAAAGTTTCTATAAATCTATTCCATCTAGAGTCCTCATGATGTTGAATAAATTTCTCAAATGTCCTCTCAACCTTCTCTCAAGGTGAACAATTCCAATTACTACAATCCATCCACATAATCATAGTCCCTCATTCCAGGAACCATTCTACCACTTAATTTCTGTATTTTCACTGAGATGTTACATTCTTCCAAAAGGCCACATTCAGATGTGGCCAATCTAACATAATATGAATTGCATCATAATTCCTTTTTTATCCTTTTTCCAGTATTCATAAAGTCAAGTATCCTATAGATTATTTGTATTTCTTTCTCAAACCTCCCAATTAACAACAATATCTATGCAGATACTCCCAGGTTGATCTATTACCACATCCCTTTAGAACTTTACTCAGTAGTTTATATTCCCTTCACAGTTTCATCACGCAGGTGTCTATCCATTCCACCAGCCTTCCCATATCCTCTTGTGGTCGATTTCTGGCCTTACACTGTTCACTAGCTTCCAAATTTTATGTCTGCTGTAAGTCTTGAATTTCTGTCATTTACACCCATTCTGAGTCATAGATTCATAGAGTTGTACAGCGTAGAAACACACCCTTTGGTCTAGTTCATGCTGACTAGATATCCTAAACTGATCTAACCTCATTTGCCAGCATTTGGCCCATATCCTTCTGAACCCCTCCTATTCACACAACCATCTAGATGCTTCTTAAGTGTTGTAATTGTGGTCACTTCCTCCACCCCATCTGGCAGTTTGTTCCATATACACACCAGCCACAGTGTAAAAAAAGTTAGCCCTCAGGTCTGTAATCTGTAACCTGTAATCTGCCTGGAAGAAAAAGAGTGGTGAACAAAAGGGTAAATGCAATCTCAATTAATTATTTTACATCTAACAGACTTTTATTCGAGATTCAAAAATATATGAAGCCAAAGTGGGTGGATTGGAATTAAGACATAGATCTGTTGTCCACTTACTGAATGTATAGTAAGCTCAAGGGGTTGAATGGTCTGTTCCTATGATTAGGGACAGTTAAGTATCCTTGCTGGTGGAAAGCTTTTGGAGACAAACTGTGAGGATAGACATAATGAATTTTGAAACTCCTGTTGTTAAGTAGCCTGTAGGGACTCATTATCAAGCACACACTGATCGTTCGATCAAACATTGGAATCCTTTAAGTATCTGTTTAACAGTAGCCCATTAAAAAGTTAATCAGGATTGAAAAATTAGTGACAGAAAGAAATGTAGCTTTTAGGATACATTTTTGTCTCTTTAAACGAAACTAACATCTACACGCCACTATTGAGTTACAACATTAGGATTCTTTTTGTCGGTATTATTACCCATGAACCACTAGTGCAATGGGGTTATATGCAATATGAGCTTACACATATTTTCCTGATCAACCCATTCAGAGACGTTTTACGCGCCTCTGGAGTTAGTGGCACTTGTAGAAGTACTATCGCTGCACTACAAGACCCCCTATGCTAGTTTATGCTTTAGCTCTAGTGTGGTTTGCCCCACCTAGTGGTCAAATGCAGAACTAAAATCTAAGAGCTCTTCGATTCTGCAGACAGTTAGAACTGCCAATGTTGGAATCAGAGATAGCAATGTGGAGCTGGAGGAAACTGCAAGCCAGGCAGCATCAGAGGAGCAAGAAAGTTGCAGAAGTTTGCAGTTTGAGGTCAACTGCAATGCTTGAATCATCGGGGTATCCAAGGCTTCCATCCTAGAGGCACACATTTTCATGTATTAATGATGTAAATATGTCGTTTAATGATGATATTTAGAAAGTTCAAGTAAATTTGGCAATGTGAATACCACGGTACTTGTGGTCTGCTGGTATGGTCTTGACGTTGCTTTGTTTCGTGGTATAGCTGCATTACTCACAGAGTCTTTAATGACCTGTAACTTTGCCTTTTGCACTGCAACCAACTTTCATATATGATTCCAGTGAACCGTTGTGGCAAATGTATAGTGAAATACGTAGTAAATGCCTTTCAATTAAAATATGCCCTTGAGAGAAAGAGGAATTGTGAAAAGGTGAAAAATCATTCACAGCTTAACAAGGAAGTCAAGAATAACATAAAGGCAAAAGCTGGGGCACATTGTACTGCAAACATTAGTGGCGCTACGGAGGACTGGGAGAACTTGAAGCGTAAGCAAAGTGTTACGAAAAACAAAATTAAAAGACCTAAGATGAACTACGAAAGGAACCTACCTGAAAACATAAGCACTGCTAGCTAAAGGAAGAGAATAGTGAATGTGAACATTGGTCTTTTAGAGGAAAACATGACGAGGTAATAATGGGAAACTCAGAAACGCGAAGGCAATAAACCAATATTTTGTGAAGCTGGATGAACACAGCAGGCCAAGCAGCATCCTAGGAACTGAAGGATCTAGGCCCGAAACGTCAGCTTTTGTGCTCTGTAAGAAATAGTACCTGCTCACAAATTCAGCCTGAGACAAATCCTTAGAAACAAGACAATTTTATTCTGTAGGATCTTGCAAGAAAGGGTGTCTGCTAGACAGGCACACACTACAAAGCATGTTAAACATTCTTATACAGTTTACAAGTTGCGGAATCACGCCTCCCTGCTCCCATTGGTCTTCTCCTATCATTCCCCGTCCTATCGAACCGCCCTTGTTTATTGTTCCCTTTTCTGCTGGCCGAAGGCCCCATTCCCTTGTTTACTGCAATCCTTATTTGCTATCCTAAAGAGCGCTAGACATGCTGTACGTGCGAATCGTCAGGTTTGCAGAAATAAGCCTCTGCTACAACACCCTTATCTCTACCACGTTCTTGTCTGCAGAAACAATATTTCTGGTCGTGCTAACTGCCGCCTTTGCAGAACCTAATCCTGGTTAATGATAAACTTCTGCTACAAAATCTTGTGACTATAATGTTCTTCTTTTGCAAGACTCCACCATTCATCCTTATCTGCAGAAACAACATTTCTAATCTCTTACAATTCCCCCTTTTTCTTTTTCTCAAACTGTTGTTTCTGCACTAATTAAGCCCCTTTTCTAATTCATTTTCCCATTTTCTGCCCTCTTACGCTTGCGGGTGTTGAGGTTCACAATCTTGTACACGGTTAGCCCTTAAATCATTCTTTGTGATGTTCGTTTTTCGAACTCTAGAAGCATTCTTTGACTTTCTGTTTGTTGCATACCATCTGCTGATTGTAAAAGCATCTGGTGATGTACTAGGGTTCGTTCCCCTAGAGATGTCATTAATTGGTTCAGTATCCATTTGAGGACATTAAACCCCACCACAGGACCCTCTAATATCAATAATCCATAGATGGCCAAATTAACCAACCACCTTCCCCAGCCAGTTCATCCCCAATTCCCCCATTCCCAGCCTTTTTCATTCCGGTATCGGTTACCGGCCTCCCTTATCTTGGCGATTTGTCTCGCACGTGTTGGGAGATATCAGTAATGTTATGGGAAACCTCAGGTACGTATGTACAACACTCTTCCCCAGTTAGTGCACAGGTACCACCTTTCTCTGCCAGAACACAATCTAACGCCATCCCATTCTGGGGAGTCGTAAGCCTGGTGGCAATCATTTCGGTCGTTATGGCCGCCACTTGGTATTGGGTCTCAGCCAACGCATCGGCAGTATTGTTGGCCAACTCCTCCAGGGAAGGCACCAACTTTTGTAT
Organism: Stegostoma tigrinum; assembly: GCF_030684315.1. Lineage (NCBI taxonomy): Eukaryota > Metazoa > Chordata > Chondrichthyes > Orectolobiformes > Stegostomatidae > Stegostoma > Stegostoma tigrinum. The sequence continues at coordinate 35,709,616 of NC_081354.1, read as the reverse complement.
TTCTCTTCCTGCTCGGGCAGTCTCATACATAGGTATCAAAGTCCAGAGGAAGCGATCCCCTTCGGTTACTTCTCGGGGTGTCCGCTTCCCTCCCTGCCCATTCTGAGTTACTTCTGGGGTTTTATCTAACAGCCTCAGATGGCGTATTAGGTAGGCGAGTTAGCAACAGCCACTCCAGCCTTTCTGACTTTGAGGCAGTGTTAGACCAAAATCATAACATTTATGCATTTCTACGCTACCTATGCATTCGGTCACCTGAATGTACCTTTCCCCGGGGATAAAGGGATAGGCCTCTAGGCCACATATCCAATATGTCCCGTTCAATATGTGGGGCACATTTGTGCCAGTAGCTTGGCTGGTGACGACACAAGATGAGTTTCCTAACTGGAAGGGTGCGCTGTTGTTCTGATTGCAGAAACAAGTAGTATTGACTACTCCTTTCGGTGGGGAAACCCTAAGGCCGTCGATAGCACCCGGGGTTTTCGGAGCTGGTCGTGGGAACTATCCCGCGAATTTATAATCACCCCTTTCAGATCTCCATTTTGTATCATTTGAGCCCAAGTCAAGTTGTTGTGCCTCATACACCTATCTATTGGTAAATGGTATTACGGTGAGAGGGATTCCAGATTCTCCATGGTGTGGGAGCGCAGCGCATACCCAACAGTCAGTACGCCCCGTTACTCTAGCATAATTCTGACATAACGCGGTAAAATGATTTTTTCCAACCCCCCTTGGCAACTAGTGCCAATATTATCGTAACAATATAAAGTTGCCTGCTCATTTCAGCTTCCCAACCCCT